>NC_079229.1:6222462-6269962 GCF_029633865.1 Lampris incognitus
GATGAGACTTTTAAGGGTCTGACACCTAACGGCAGTTATTACATCCATCGACCCCGACGGCTCTGGCTGAGCGTGTCGTCACGCTTCACACTGTACTCCCCGCAGCAGCGCCACCCGGTAAACAAAGACGTGCACAACCTATCCTATTGCCGGCCGCTCAAGTTATTCGTGTGTAGCACGCCACGGCATTACATAATGGAACAACAAACTCCGGCCTCTGTATCGCCTCACAAAGGTAAACAGCAGCTGGCATGTGTGGGGTGTCTCCGCGGACCACCTCCCAGCACCATTTGGCTCTAAGTGGTACGCAAAGCCCGGCACAGTCCTGTGTGTAGTGTGTGTGTGTGTGTTTGTATGTGCATGTGTGTGTGTGTGTGGTAGTGATGCAGCACAGAGGCAGAGGCCGTGCACACTGGAGTCCATTCACCATAGCACGTCTGCTCTACATCCCAGCAGACACTCACCCGAGTCTGCCTTATTTATTTTTTTCCTTTTTTTTCACAAACCGACCTGGCCCCCGGCTCACGTCCTGTCTTTTTTGTTGTTTTCCAGCAGCATTGTAATGGCCGAATGTATATTTTTTGATGTCGTGTATTGCGGGAGAGAATCCCGGTGGAATAGCGGAGGCGTCTGCTCTTTCTCATGTGCACGGGCTTTGGCACCGGTTCCCATAATGATTTTCTTTTACCATTATTTCAGCCGTCTTATAAAAAAAAAAGGGGGGGGGGAGGGTGTAGAATGTAGTGTTTGAGAAAAAAGGAAACCTATCAAATTGTCTCAAATGCAATTTGGGAACGTGTAAAAGGGGAGCAGGTCTTCTGCACAGATGGCTCGCTCGCTTGCTTATAGTTCTGCCAGATATTTAAATGCATTTCATGGATGACTGTCAAGAGGGCCGAGAAGGCATTCGGACTATGCGATCCCTGTAAGGGTTCCGCCTCACGCTCAAACTTTCGTGCTGGTTTCGGGAATCAAGACAAGTATGGCTCGGACGTGTAAATGTTATGATTATGACCAGATGGACATTTCGTATGCTCGACAAGATGTGGGACAGGGAAATGTATGTAAATTTGAATTAAGTCAAATGACGGGCAGCTGAACATCCACCACTAATGTATTTCTCTTGACCCCCCCCCCCATTGAAATTTACAGGTGGTCTTTGATTCCACATTCTATGTTGAACACTTGCAGCAAAAAACAGCCTTCGTCTCTGCGGTGCAACTCCATTTCTCTGGCTGCTCCAAGTCCAACATACACATGAAGAAGAGGGGTTGTTTTTTTTTTCTTTAATTGGCCACTGATACAACTTAAAACCAACAAGACTGATAAATCCTACGCTTTATAGCTACTTATCTCTGGACGGCTTTAGGCCCCGTTAAACTAATGGCTCTGCTAATGTGCAGAGATGTTGTGTTTGCTTTGCTTTTTAGAAGAGTTAACCCAAGCAGTTTGCTGCGATGAAGGGGCGCTAACCCCCACCCCACACCCCCCCACCCCCCTCTGGGAGGGTTTAAATAGGAGACATTCTTACATGTCCTCCCTGCCAAGTGCTCCTGCAAGGCTGAAGCGGAGCCAAGTCACTCGGTCACAGGAAAGCCGCGGCCGTGACGTCATCTAACGCTGCAGAGGTCACGCTGGGAAGGAGGCCGGCTGCAAACCGGACCCTAAAGAATTCTACACGGGACACCAGAAGATGATAAACATGTTGGGGGGGGGGGGTCCCCCGGTTAGGTTCCGTCCGTGCACGCGCATAGACCCCCGCAAACCTGCGTTTTAGGGTGACTCGGGCTCCTGCGCGTCACGCCTTTAAACGCATTGACGAGTTGCCCGCAGAATAGAGGAGTTCTGACGAAGAACGAGCGGTTCCGACTTTGAAAAGGGAAATAACTCCCACATTTATCACAATTCCAAATGGTACTTAGTGGGGGGGGGTTTATATACAGGAATCTCGTGTGTTATTCTTGCCTATTACCGCTTATTAGGATGAATTATTTTAGAGGGGCTTAGCGGCCTAACACGGAGCCAGGGAATTTCTCGCCCGGCCCGTGATTTATCCGCCGCCTCCTCTCGCCGTTGTTTTTTCTAGATCCAGTTACGCCGAATCCGCGAGAGAGAAACAGAAATTCATTTGTTACGTGAACAAATCCGAGCCGCTCTCCAAAAAAAACCGGCGAACCGGGCCAACGTTTTTCCCCTACCCTGAACCCAAATTAGCCATACGTCAAAAAAAACGAAAAAGAACGCTGCAAACGCGGCTACTTTGTATCCAATCTCGCGTGGCTCCCGCGCGCGTTGTGTGTCGCGACGTGTTTCGCGTGCCCCCCCGTGGTTTTTACTTTGCCTCGCGAATCGGAGAGGACCCCACGCGCTCTGCCCCCCCCCCCCCCCCGTCGCTCGCCCGCCCGCTTTTTTCGGGCGTAAACTGCTCAAGTAGCGAAATATACCGCGGATTGGAAACGTTGCCGGCCGCACGACCGAGGTTCGCTCTGCTTAAATACGAGGGGTGCGTATTCCACAGGGGATACAAAATTGGCCCCGCACCGTTCGCTCGGTTAGTCTTCCGCCGTCAGCGGGCCCCCCCCCCCCCGAGCGCGGTCCCCATGGCAACCGTTTTAACCGTTCCAAACAAACCGCTTCCGGTTGTTTCTAACCCGCGTTGCTGCGGCCGCCGTCTCGAGCGCGGTCCCCATGGCAACCGTTTTAACCGTTCCAAACAAACCGCTTCCGGTTGTTTCTAACCCTCGTTGCTGCGGCCGCCGTGTCACCGTCTCGCCGTGCTCGCTGCGAGTTAGAGTTGTGCTCGCCGGATCGATTTAGAGCTTCACAGAAGGTCGGCTTTTTGTTTTTACCCGTTAGCGAGCGTTTTGACATTTAAACTCGCGTTTTAAGGCCCGTTTGCGAGGCTTGTTGTCTACGTTAGCTTAGCCCGTCACAGTGTACCAAGCTATCGCTAAATGTGTATTCGCCCACGTGGTGATGAGTGTGTTACCCTATTTTGGAGGGGGGGGAGGGGAGGGGGGTCTATGATGAACTGTCCTCGGTGAATCCCCCGGTGGTCCTGACGGAGGTACTGTTCAGAGAGCACTGCTCCGAAGCTATCGATCCGTGACCTTCGCCAGCGCACCTCGACCCGAGGCCCCGAGATCAAGTGTGGAAAAGACCCGCTGTCACACGTCTCTCTGCCCTCCTCGCGCACGCTCGCCGTGTCGCCTGTGGCTTGAGGGAGGGAGGGAGGGGGGGTGGAGGGGGAGCGTAATGATTTCTGATTTGGGGGTTAGAAATGAGATGCAGGCTTTGGTGTCTCAATGTCAGGTCAGCCCAATAAGCGCGTCCCGTGAGTATTGAGACGGGGGGTGGGGTGGGGGGGGGCAGCGAAAGCCTCTTTAGGGAATAGACCAGTCTGATTACCACAAATTGAGCAGGTCATTCAACCTTTGGCCCCTTATCTGTTTTGCTGGAAAGCAAGTAGAAGTTTTGCCATCCATTATCCTCTAATCCTGGGCTAATAGTCAGCTTTCAGACCTCTTTTCTTCTCTTTTTGTTTAGCGCCACGCAAAGCCTCTATGCTGAATCTCTGATCAAATGCGGTTAAGTTAGGGGACGTCAAACGACTTTCTCTTGCACTTGGGGAAAATATCTTTGTGACAGAGTAGCAGTTTTTGTTCCCCTCCCTCGTGTCCCGTCCCTATGGTGTATTTTGGCCCCTGGGTGTCTATTTTTCTCCCCCCCCCCCCAACAGAAAGCTCTAGTCACTGCTGTGGGCTGAATGCTTGGCTGCAGCTGAAAAGGATCCTCTCTGAGGCAGCGTCTGTGACCGGCCGCCATGGTGCGTCTGAGCATGGATCTGATTGCAAAATCCAGCAGCCACTTCAAAAAGAGAAGGAGCCGCTCCCTCTCGCAGTACCTCAAGAGTCTCACACACCTCAACTTTTCCAACAAGAACATTGAGGATATTGTGAGTGGCCGGTCAAAGTTGCGCTCAACACTAAAACGCCGGCGCACTTTTTTTCACCCTTTTGTGCCTCACTTTAACATCTACAGAGTTCTATGAGATTCAGTGTTGTTGGGTTTTTTTTTTTTTTTGTTTCCAGGATGATCTGTCTATGTGTAGGAACCTCACAGTTCTTTACCTGTACAACAATCAGATCACACACATCAGCAACTTAAGCTTCGCCTCCAACCTCACCCATCTGTACCTGCAGAACAACAACATATACTGTATGGAGAACCTCTCCAGCCTGCAGAACCTCTCCAAGCTGTGAGTGGATGAGCTGGATTGATTGTTTTCATGATGTGACAATTAAGCAGAGGTTTAGATTAGTGCATGTGTGTGTGTGTGTGTGTGTGTGACACAGGTATCTCGGCGGGAACAGCATAACTGTGGTGGAGGGCTTAGAGCAGCTCAGGGGTCTTAAGGAGCTTCATCTGGAGAATCAGAGGTTGGCACCAGGGGAAAAGCTACTCCTCGATCCCAGGACCCTCCTCTCCCTTGCTGTAAGACCCATGTTTATACCCCTCTACCAAAATGTGGGTCAAACTACAGTTAGTGTGAGAAAATTCAAGGTGGCCCAAACTCACAAATTAACGTTGGAAGCTTCTCTAATTTTAAAAAGATTTTTTTCACCACTGAATAATAATCATTATCTCACATACCTCAGTGTAACCAGGCCTAACGTCAAAGGCCATTATAATTAACTCCCTTTACCACACTAGTATATACGTATGTGTGTTGTTTCCAATATGGAGTGTTATCACATTCAGCGTAAAATCTCAGATTTCTTAGAGGCCAGTGATCCATGTAAAAGCGATATTGTGCTGGGTTTGATGATGTCAAAGAGGCCTCTGTTGCCCAGTCTGCTCTGACAAATCAGTTAGGTCTGTTTACTTCGTTTACTGCCCAGGCCATGGATAAACAAACCAAAAGTCTCAGCTTCTTGCTTATTTGGATAATTAAAGAAATTGCTGTGCAAATGTAAAGAGTTCCAGCTTTTTATAAATGTGCCATTATAGAACTTCAAACCAAAATGAAATTCAGCCACAGGAGTATCTAGAATCCCACCTGGAAATAAGTCTAGTATTTTATAACCGTGCAGACATACACCCTAAAGAGGAAGATGTCATGTGCTGATATTTAGTCTACAGAATTCTACAGAAATTAGCAGCCATAAGAGGGGATGGCAACATAGATAGCTAGCTAGATAAATAGGTAGATAGCTGGCTAGATAGATAGACAGACAGACACACACACACACACCAATAGCAACTGTAGTAGTTTTTGACCACTAATGAACCAGAGTTGCCATTGTTGTTGTGTCAGCATCTTCCTCGTCATCGAAGCAAAACAACAAAACGTATTGAGGCTATTGATGTTGTAATGATAAGTCATCTATGAGGCTAGTCTGCCATATCCATTTATTAGCTATAACAACCTGACTTCCTCTCCAGACTTGTCGCTAGCTGCCTCTACTTCCACAATTGGCCGCAGTGGGGAAGATGTACAGCGCTATGCTTATCATTTCCCCCAGTAAAAGTTCTATTGAATAGGAATCATTATAATGAGCTACGACAAACGCGTTCATGATCCGGATATTTGCGGCCATTTTTCTTCTTTCTTTTAAAGCTTCAGGATCGTAGCTTTAAGTTGCCCCTCGGCCTTCATTACTGTCATTTGAGTCTACTTTGGACTACCCACTGTTTTGTTGCGAGACTAAGTTTTACTTGTTTTCAAATGATGGATATTGTATAAGAATGAAACAAACACTACTGTTCTGTATTTATCTACCACTGCTGCAGAGGCAGAAAGCTTAGGAAAGTGTATTTTTTTCCAGTATGAGTATCCAGAATTAATGTACAACGTAAATATGGATTTAGCATTCGACCGATCCGCCTGCATAGACTAGTTCTTTTAACTGGTATGTATTAGACATCTTCACTAGCAATATAGTAGTGTGCTTTTGAAGTATTTCATTTGTCTAAACCATAATTGTGACAAAACATGTCTTCCTGCAGGAGTCTCTTTGTGTCCTGAATATTAATAACACTAACACCGACGAGATCAAGGATCTGGCGGTCCTCAAAGAGCTCCAGCATTTCTCTGCTGCCGAGAATAAGCTGCATGATATAGAGGTACATCTTGTCTTTTTTCACTTCACCATATACTGCCCCTGCAACCAGTTGCCATTTGAGACTTTCACTCTTTCTTCCAACATTGCAGCGGTAGTCACCGGGTTGGGAAATGTAACCACGTCACAGCGTCTGTGTGCAACACTGCGCATTTAAATCGGCGCAATCTCTGTTACAGTAGGGGATTAGCTTAACGTTGCTATTGCCCCGCTGGTACGCCTTCTGCACCGTTGTATGAAATGAGGTGTTGAACTAGGTGCTAAAGAATCAAATCCTGCAAATTCTGCATTAGGTTCCCAGTCTCCGTGATTTGCACAGGGTCAGAATTATTCAACAAATCAGCAGGCCGGTCCCCGGAGACTTCCCTCGCTGACAGCTTTAAACAAGCACAAGTTTCTCTCCTTCCTTGGGAGGCTGTTTTTTTTTTTTCACCCCGCTTTGGAGTTCTGCATTTGATACTCAGCGCCGCCAATGCTTAACTTTACAAGAGACGCATCTGAAGCAGAGATAGGGGTTCTGGTCGCTATGTTGACCTTGAAAGAAAAAATGGCCCAGACTCCTTCCCGATGGCACGATGCCTCAAATTTTACGTTGCTCGGTCCTTGTCTTCCCTCTCACAGGCGTGTAGCGCTAGGACGGCACATTGACGCTAAGTCTTTTTCCTTCAGCGCGCCGGTGTTCTGCCGAGAACCGTTGTGCAGGTAATTGCCGTACACGTGTCAGAGGGAGCTCTCATTTTCCCAGATATCTTCTATAATTTATACAACCCGGCTGCCACTATTGATCCTGCAAAGACAAGCGCCCCAAAGGATCAATCCCTCCTTGTGCACAATTTGGGCAGAATCCGGAGGAAACATTATGGATTTTTAAAATAGATTATGACAGGCAGTCAGACAGGGTGACAAATGGGGAGTATCTTCGGAGGCCGTTAGCCGTGCACAGGGCAAAGAGGACAGGGGAATCGAAGCCCTGGTCAAATACAGGTTCATAACTGGCCCATCATTAGTCCAGTGAACAGAGCCAGCCGAGCCGAGCAAACATCTAGCCCGTGCTGCTCTGCACGCCCCCGCGTGGGGGGCAATTTGGCGCTGGGCTGCTCTTCGGTGAGGCCCTTCTGAGTGACGGCCCTGACACGATCATTTATCAAAGCCTCGGAGCGCACAGCGCTCAGGGGTCCCCTCTGAACTGATTGCGGCACAAGCTGGAAAAGTGGAAGCGCTTTGGCCAAGACAGGAAGGCAATGAACAATCAGAGCGTGTCCAGAGAGTATTCATATTTCCAGGGTTGGATTAATGTGCCTTTAGATAAACATACAACTGCAGGCAACTCGCTGGAGGAGCCGGCGCACACCGCCCCGGGGGAAAACTCGTAGTTACACGACACCGGCGACACTGTTTATTAAAACAGATTGATGTCTTGTTTATGCATTTTCCATTGGCCCTTGCGCTCACCTTTGTATTTTCACCTTGCCTTTACAAAGTTTTGTTATTAGTAATTATCTTCGCACGACTTTCACATCACGCGGATAAAAAGTAAGCAGCCCAGTCTGCATTTAAATGGTGTGCAGGCAGAAAATATTCAACAGTGGCGAATTCTGCTCGAAATGTCTCTCGACTGGTTTCTTCTCAGGAGTTAGAGGACGTGTTCAGCCAGTGGCCGCGGATAAACCGAGTGGATTTGAGCGGAAACCCGGTTTCTAACAAACCCAAGTACAGGGACCGCCTGATCACTGTGTGCCGAAGACTAGGTGAAATATTACACACTCACCCCCCCCCCCACCCCCAATGAATGGCACCGTAATCCAGACAACTGCATTGACCTAACTAGGCCTTACCCACCGCCTCATGATTTAATGGCACTCTGTACTTTTTTGTGTGTGTGTGTATGTCTTGTATTTTTCTAGAGGTTCTCGATGGAAAGGAAATTGGTGAGTTATGCAGACAATTCCTTATTAACTGGAAAGCGTCGAAAGAGGCCAAGAACCGACTGAAAGATGAGCGACTCGTGACCGGGAAGTTCATCAGCTATCCATTAACAAGTAAATCACTCAACCACATAGTGGTTGTTGGGTTTATTTTCCTCCTTTTTTTGGGGGGGGGGGGGCGGGGGGGGTTCTGAACTGAATGCATGGCTACATGACTTTGGTTTTTATTCATTTTAAAGTGTCCAGTATTTTTAAAGCGTCACTACGGATTTATTTTTTTTCTGGACATTCCTGTTTTCCCACCTTGCACGGTCTTCCTGATTACACCCCAGAATAGCCACACGGATCTGTCATTAAAGTCCATTAAGGTGGAGCACCACATTACAGCTAAATAGCCACCTCCACAAACCTGCTCTAATTTTTCAGCAAAATATGGAAACCACTGAGAGGAAGTGCTATTTGAATTATGTGGCAACTTGCAAAAGACCCTCATCGCAATTTTATCTGCAAACATATTTGTCTTTGCCATACTGAGTGCTGCTGGATGGCTTTCTGTGGTTGTGTGTGTGTGTGTGTGTGTGTGTGTGTGTGTGTGTGTGTGTGCGTGCGCGTGTGTGTGCGTTGGCTTTGTTTATATTCCAGCTGACTTAGACGTGGCTTGCAGTCCACATCCTGGATACTGCTACAGCCATACCGCCATCCTGCAGAAGAGGAGGGCGCTGCGGTCTCTACGGCCCCCCGCGAAAGTGCCGTCCGACCCCCCCACCCCCCACCCCACGACTGGACAGCGCAGCGAGGAGGTACTGACAATCCACACAGGCCGTCCTCAATCACTGACCCTGTTCTCTTGCTGACTCCAGTTGCGGGACGGTCAGTGCTTGAAATTGACCCATTACACCCCCACACCGTCCTCTGGCATATTTAAATGCGAGTCGGTCCAAAAAACGAGAAGATATTCAGACCCCCTGCTGTTACTGAGGATCGCTAATAGGCCGAAGCGCCTATCCTGATCCGTGTTACGGTTTGGTTCGCAAGTAAACAAATGAAAAAGGAGCCAACTTGCAAGGTGAAAATAACGGCTCGGGAAACAAATAAACCCCCCTAATTCAAAGCGCTCTGGAAACACACGGGCTGAGTTGAGATTTTGAATTTGCCTTTTTTTTCCTTTTTTCCGAGCGATTCAATCGTCGGCGTCTCTCAACTCGGCTCTTCTTTCTTCGCGCTCGACACACGGCTTCAATGTGTGTCAAGTCACGCCAGCTGTTTCTCTGTTTAACGTTTTATTCACCTTCCACTGCGGGTCACAGTCACAGAATAATTAAAAGGACCGGAGCTGTCACAGCGCTGTCTGGTTCTGTTTGACTTTTAAAATAACAACTTTAACAATAATGCATTAAAAAAAACACACACACCATCAAGTCCCCGACACGCAATTTGACAAATGCCGCAATGTAAAAGCGCAGGAAGGCGGCGCGTTGTGTTGACAATGCGGGTTCTTCGCATCGTAACTTCTTCTCTCTTATCTTGCAGGGCGCACGCGGCAAAGCTCTCTCTCCCGGAGCGCTGGGCTGCTGAGCAGTATGGCTGAAACGTCCTCCGTCCGCCACCACGTCGCCCTGTGAGAAAAACACGTCAGTCCAGTGAAAGCACACACACACACACACACACACACACACACACACACACACACACACACACACACACGCTGCAGCTCACACAGCGGTGACGTCTCACAACTGCCTCGGTCGCCCTGACAAAAGCCGCCCGTGCCGCCACTATTCATAACATTACCTTCACCGCCCCCCCCCCCCAACACCTTCAGCAGGACAGCCGCTGTCCTTGATCCACCCGCCCGGTGCCCGTAGAGCCATCACAAATACCCTGGGCATGACCTAACCGCTCTGGCATGCTGCAAAGGTGGCCATTTTTCCACCTTCCCCCCGTGACGCGCCATCTATAACGGTTCGGTTTGACTCTTTCCCCTCTACCTCCAGTTCACCTGTTACACAAACCACATTTTGTCGAGCGGCGTCTGCGAACGACGGCTTAATGCGGAAAAAGACATTGAAATGAGCCGCGCGTATTTTTTTGTCAGAAGCATAAAGTCTAAATTGGACAAAAGAAATCAAAATAAAAATAGCGGTCCTCGCTGTCACGGTTTCACGTTTCTCCCTTTGGCGACTTGCAGTCTGACGTTGGTCCCTGGCGTGTCATCCAGCCCCGTCGTCCGGACCAGCAGCCGTCCAGAGCAGTACTACGGCCTGTATATTTGGGCCTCCCCCCATCCCTGATCCCCTCAGTTTAGTGTATGGGCTATAAATCATCTCACTACCACTGCGCCTTAAAGGCCTCATCTCTCGCTGAATGGTGGCACATTTACACTCGGTGTGCTTTTTTGCACAACACTCGTTAGACCCGAGTGTGACGTCTCCTCGCCTGCGTCCCGGGGGTGACGTACGCCGCGAGACGCCGACCGGCCTTCTTCACCGCCGTGGTTGTGGGAGTTCAAATTAGTGGGTCGGTCGTGCGCCGAGTAACACAGGCGTGTGCGGCTGGAGCGGTCGCGGCGTATCCGTTGTCATCACGACGACGAGCCAACGGGGTAACCCGCGGTACACGTGGGGTCATTAGTGACCCCGAACCCCCCAGGCCCCAGGCCGCTGTTTTCGCTTTGCCTCGTAATTAGTCGCCCCGAGCAGCGCCGTCACGCCATCCTTACAAAAACACCGTTTATTAAGAACAGTCCGAGGATATACATGTTATGAATAATTCCTTTCATTAATCACCCCCTGGAAATCAGGGGGTGATTAATTTGGGAGCCTCGCAAGAATTTCCTCAATACCTGCCTGTTGATTGCGGCGTTTGGCGTTTATTTATTAGCCGTTCCAACGAGCTCGCAAGCCGAGAGAGCCTGGCAATCAGTCAAGGCGTTTTGCATATCGACTTACACTTGTCAGACTTGTCTTCGTGCTCTTTTTTCCTTCTCTTTTGTGCAAATGGCGTTCGGATAGACTAGACTACACGAAGAGCGGTTCTGGATCGGACCCAAGGCCTGTTTACTTTGTCCTTTTCTCTTTTTTTTACACACACACACACACACACACACACACACACACACACACACACACACACACACATACATATATATATATATATATATATATATATATAGAAAATAAAAGGGTCGGGTTTGCAGCCAATTGGAGAGGGCTGCAGCCTCTACCCCGTACCGGGGATTAAAAAGGGGGGGTTGGACAAAAAAGGGGAAAAGGGTGCTGCCTCTCGGCTCGCGCTCTCTCGGCTCGCGCTCTCTCTGTCAGACCTGAAGAGAAGTTATATAGGAGAGGCTTCAGCGCGCGCGCGCCTCGCTCCGCCGCGGTGGGCCTTCTTCTCCTTCTTCTCTTTTTTTTTTTTTTTATAGCGCGGTTACGGGGGAGGAGGGGGAGGAGGAGGGGGGGGATTGTGATTAATTAGTCCGGGACGAAAGACCCGTCCGCTCCTCTGTGGATCCAATCAATTAAAAAAAAAAAGGGGGCTCCTCCGCGGAGACGCCGGTGCGCGCACAGGTGAGGGGCCTGGCCGCGCGCGCCCCCCCCCCCCTGCGGACCCCGCGCGGACGGCGTCCCCTTTATAAGGCTACACGGCGGAGCGGGCTGTGCTTGACGGTGCGCACGTTCAGCGGTCCGCCGGCGGAGGAGGAGGAGGAGGAAGAGGAGGAGGAGGAGGAGAAGACAGGAGGCCCGGCCGGAGTCGCCTTGATGTCGCTTCTCAAGACGGCCGATTTCAAGGAATTCCAGAAGAGGTAAAACTCCGAACGCCGCCCCTGTGGGATGGGTGAGGTGGGGGTGGGGTGGGGTGGGGTGGGGTGTGGGGGGGTCGAGTTTTGTGTTTAGGAAACCGGTCTGTCTCGCAGACTTGCCTCCGGAAGATGCGTGTCGTGTGTATTGGCGTTAGTCGTCGTCCCGGCGGTGAGAGGTTCTGGCGAGTCCCCCCGTACCCGGGTTCGACTTGCCCCCCGTTCCGCGGACGGACGAGGAGCGTCTGTGACGCGGCTGCCGCGCGGTTGTGCGGATGCGTTATAAAGTGCGCTCGACACGCGTGTGGGCTGACTCACGCGCGTGTCGAGCGTGGCAACTTTGTTGCGACGAAAGACGCTGAGAACGCGTCACTTGTCATAAATCACATTGTAGCGAATTCGGGGGACGACGCAACCACGGGAACTGCCGCGGCCGGGGAGGGGAAGGAGGGGGAGGGGGGTATCCCCCCCAGTTACAGGAGAATATTTGTGAGAGTCCCCACGACGGATTCTCTCATAAAAGTTCCGAAGCATCTCCTGAAATGTGTCAGGCTGTGAAAGTAGATCTCTGAAAATAGGCTGAAGTGGACGCTCTTATGAAACGTCCGCTATAACCCAGCTGTCCCCACGTGTCCAGGCTAGCGAGCGCGCGCTCCCGATGGTCGGAAGACAGACGGTCCGAACGGACAGCGGCGGTGCCCCCGTGACCCTCATGGACGAGAGTCCCGCTTCCAGCCCCAGCTCCAGCCCCAGCCCGGACGGCCGCCGGCGGGAGGTGCAGCGGCCCGGCAGGGCGGTCCCGGCCGGAGGAGGGGCGGCGCTCGGCGGTGGCCGGGGCCGCCCGGCGGCGGCCAACGCGGCGCGGGAGAGGAGCCGGGTGCAGACCCTCCGGCACGCCTTCCTGGAGTTACAAAGGACTCTGCCGTCCGTGCCGCCGGACACCAAGCTGTCCAAGCTCGACGTGTTGATACTGGCCACCACCTACATCGCCCACCTGACACGGACGCTGCAGGAGGAAGGAGGCGCGGAGGAGGGGGAGAGCGCCAAGCAGACGGAGGCGCTGCACTCGCTGAAAGGCGACGGGTACCTGCACCCGGTCAAAGTAAGTGAGCATGGCGAGGATGATGATGATGATGATGATGATGATGATGATGTCTGATAAAGGGCCATGTATATGTGACCAGTGTTGCCTTTATACAGGTTAGCTATTGGTGAGCATGACGATGATGATGATGATGATGACGATGATGATGATGATGATAATGTCTGATAAAGGGCGATGTATATGTGACCAGTGTTGCCTTTATACGGGTTAGCTATTGGTGAGCATGACGATGATGATGATGATGATGATGATGATAAAGGGCCATGTATATGTGACCAGTGTTGCCTTTATACAGGTTAGCTATTGGTGAGCATGATGATGATGATGATGATGATGATGATGATAAAGGGCCATGTATATGTGACCAGTGTTGCCTTTATACGGGTTAGCTATTGGTGAGCATGACGATGATGATGATAATGATGATGATGATGATAAAGGGCCATGTATATGTGACCAGTGTTGCCTTTATACGGGTTAGCTATTGTAAAGTTGTGGAAAAGGAATCTTCTCGAAAAGAAAACCCCGTCTTGTTGACATGCCCCCCCCCCCCATGTGAACCCGCAGGATGACGGGTAAAACCCAGGACACAGTCCGGCCGTGTTTAACAGGTGGGGGTGGTGGTGGGGTTGGGTTGTTGTGTCCTTACAGAAGTGGCCGATGAGATCCAGACTGTACGTGGGCGCCAGCGGGCACTTCCTCAACGCGTCGCATCCGTCCGAGTCCGAGAACCAGGGCCCGTCGTCGTCCTCCGGGTCGCAGTAGAGCCGCCGCCGCCGCCGCGTGCAGCCGCGTCACGCCCGCCCGCCGTGGCTCCCTCGCTCTGGCTGGCGCGCGGATCTCACGCAGGCCATTTTTTATTTTTTATTTGTTTTATGTTTCTTCCAACTCGAGTCCCGGCCCAGCCCAGCCCAGCCCAGCCCAGCGGCCGGACGCTGTAAGATTAATATATTGTGTGGATTCGTGTCTGCCTCCTTGTTGTTGTAGAGCCCCCCCCCCCGGCAGCTCCCCTACACGCGCGCAGCCCCCCCCCGGGGCACCGCGAGCCCGTCATGCTTGAGGTGCGCACTCCCTCCCGGCGTCCCCCGTCTGCACCAAAGGTGTGTGAATAACTCATCATCCGTCATGTGAAGTGGTCTGTCACAGAGTCCACAACACAGCCGCCTCCATCTCGTCTCCCCTCTCTCTCCCTCTCTCTCTCTCTCTCTCTCTCTCTCTCTCTTCTTTCATTCTGGGTTTGCTCTCCCCCCCCCCACAGCATGCATGGTTGTAAATGTGTTTTGTGAATAAATGATTTCAATAAACGAAGACGTGTCGTACGATGAGCGGCGTTTGAGAATTACGTCTCGTGTTTTTTTAAGTAGCTGCTTAATTGCCTTTTTTTAAAAATTTATATTCAAAAAGTTGGTTTGGAAATCCGCGTCACAGTTGAGGATGTGCAGGCAGGGGGCTCTAAGATGTGTTTTATGGTTTTTTTTTGCAATCCGTGCCAGCACTTGTTATTGACACTTCTCGGTGTGAAGTCGTGTCAAAACGGTCCTTAAAAAAATCAAATATGTTATTAATGATTCGATTGTAAATTATTGGATCGTAATGAGTAAGTTTTACTGATTGAAAAATGCGTGGACTAAATTACACCTACGTGGCCTTGATGATAATAATAACAATAATAATAATAACAATAATAATAATAATAATTAATAATAATAATAATAATAACAATAATAATTAATAATAATAATAACAATAATAATAAATAATAATAATAACAATAATAATAATTAATAATAATAATTTATAATGATAATAATAACAATAATAATAATTATAATAATAACAACAATAATAATTAATAATGATTATAATAATAACAATAATAATGAATGATAATAACAACAATAATAATATAATTAATAATGATAATAATAATAATAATAACAAAATTGCGTGTCGTTATGCAGGGCTGATGTAAACTGTTTTCAACACAGCAAATTAACATTATGGTGCGTCTGTGTGACACGTGTAACAGTTTAGCACATAACTCGTTTATTTTTTATTTTTTGTTGGACACAAAATCCTGATCAGGTTGCCTGCACCGTAATGTCGTTCACCAATGTGTCTCCGCCTAATTAAGCCCGTCTGTGTTCTGTGGCAGAGTGTCATCAGGTGTTTGGACGGATGATCGGCTGATAAAGGATGAAGAACGGCACCGATGACGTCATGGACATAACGGGGAAATAGTAACAACGGGCAAGAACCGGACTCTTAGATTCGACTCTCACAAAAGTCGTCTCTAAAACCACGTGGTATTTTCCGAATGACGATTTAAAAAAAAAAAATTAAATGGCGCATTTTTGATTAGTATTTAATTTATTTTTCTCATTCGTTTGCCGGTGGATGAGGAGTCGAGCACGTTTCGGTCATGTACACTTGCTGCGTGGGGGGGGGGGGGAGTAACCTTGCGGCGCGGGTATTTCCAGTGCGCAACTCCTGTGCGCACAGAGAGAGAGAGAGATGGGGGAGGACAGACCGGAAGTCCCTCCTCTTCCGCCCGATGCAGCAAGACGGTCGTTCGCAAATATGTCGTGCTCCTTGTCAGCCGAAAGAAGACTTCTTGGGGAGCCGTCCTAGAAGGGTAAGCAACTGCAAGGTCATTTTATTGATTTTAACCCACCTACATATGATATTGCCTGGTAACCGGAAATGCATCGGTTCTATTTACATTGCCGGTTTCCGTGTAGCCAGCTAACGTTAGCGAGCTAGCTAGCTCAGCCACATGGGAAAAGCGCATGGTCATCGAGTTGTCTGCAGTGTCCCCCTGAATGCAAGGTGGCTGCGTCTCAGTTTAATGGTCGGCCGATGACGTCAGTCTAGTGTTTCGTATCTTAGCAGCGACCCCGTCGTTTAGTAAAGTCTCGACGCATGCTGCTTTATGACTCCTGCTGATCAGAAACCCCGCGTCTCGGTCGTGGGTTCGGCTACTGATAGGGGTGAACCTTTCCGTTCGTGCAAGGCTTTTATACGCCGGTATTGTTCTTGACAGTCGAACTTTCAAAATACATACAAACGGGTGACACTTGGGGTGTATAATCTGTTTTCCCGACCAGCGGCCCTCTCGATTAATCATGCCTTCAGTGTTCGAACGCCCACAGAGAGAGAGAGAGACTATAGGGTTTTAGGCAAGAGAGAGAGAGATACTGCAGGGTGTTAGGCAAGAGAGAGAGAAAGAGAGAGATTTAGGGAGAGAGAGGGAGAGAGATTTAGGGAGAGAAAGAGAGAGAGGGAGAGAGAGAGAGAAGGAGAAAGGGAGAGGAGAGAGAGAGGGAGAAAGAGAGCGAGACTGCAGGGTGTTAGGCAAGAGAGAGAGGGAGAGCGAGATTTAGGGAGAGAGAGAGAAGGAGAAAGGGAGTGAGAGAGAGAGACTGCAGAGTGTTAGGCAAGAGAGAGAGAGAAAGAGAGAGAGACAGCAGGGTGTTAGGCAACCGACAGCCACATGTTACAAGAGAGAGAGAGGGAGAGAGGGGGGGGAGAGAGAGAGAGAGACTGCAGGGTGTTTGGCAACCCTAACCCCCCCCCCCAACTCAGCTTCTGTAAACACTGTCCATTTGTGGTTTTTGGCCAGAGCCAGAATCAGGGGAATTGTCCTCTCAATTATGTGACTCGGACAATCCCCTTTTTTGGCCTCCTGAGGAGTAAAGGTCATGGCACAGGTCGTGACCTGCTGTTGAACCCGTCTTCAGACCCGCGATGAGAGCTGTGCTCCCAAGCTGTGTTACATTATTGCCCTATGACCTTCGGGTGATCCGTCATCTGGCTTCGGCATATTGGCTATTCCTTCAGTACAGCTTATTCATGCGGGCTTCTGATCAATAGCTCGCCGTTGAGGGTAATTAGTTAGAAGGGTTGAAGTTACACTGACAGCCACATACGTGCAATTGTGGAAACATATTTTGGCTCATTTCTGTCACATCATTAACGGTGTCCTAAATATGTGGCGTTAGTTCCTCGAGTAGAATAGGTGAGACCGACTAACTGATTCCGGTGTGATCCAGATAGTCCGTGCCTCGCTAAACATGTCATGTTAGCGTTTACCTCTTAATACGTAGTCTTTTATATACAATAGTTGTGTTGGGCTCTTACAGATTTGTGCACATCATAAGGAAACCTATTACTACTTTTTTTTCTTCTTTTTTTACTATTTTTGGTGCATGTCTGCACCTTTTTTATATATACGCTACTCATTTTGTATAACACAAGTCGTCTATGTGAGCAACTCTTCAATTTAGATTAATTGTATCTTTAAACTTATTTAGTGTACAAGTCAGGTCAGTTGTATTTGTGTAGCCCAATATCACAAATTACTAATTTGCCTCAAGGGGCTTTACAGCAACACAACAGCCAATGAAAAATAATTAAAAACTATAAAATCAGTTCAGGCCCAGATACCGGTGTAAGATGCAGAAATTGATAAATCGTGCTTTGAGTATTGCCAGCTCACCCTATGGTTTTTTTTCTTCTTCCTATTCCTCAGATCTCATGATGCTGCAGCAGACCAGGGATGAGTCAGATGCCTTCTCGTTGAGCTTGAGGTGAGTAAATGAAGTGTTGTAGATGAAATTAATTCTCTCTGGGCTGTGTACTGCAGGTAATTTCTGCTACTGGAAGAGTGATGAGTTCTCATTTTTGCCGTTTACCCATCAGACCAAAGGGTGGTGAGACTGTGACTAACTGAATCTCCAGTGTAGTCAGAACACTCGCGACTGGCTTCAACAAAAAGCTTCATATCGCAGTACTGGCGAGAATTGCATCTTGGTGCATTTATATACTTGTGTATAGCCTTGAAGTGTTTAATCTCTATCAGGCTCCTAGAGACCATGGTCTTATTGTATGGAAGAGACTCCCTCAGTTTTGTTAATTATTTTGTTAATTACTTATGCCTTTACATACCCTGTCATAATTTCATGTTGTATACGGGGTGATCTATTGGAGCAACCCATCCACCTTCAGTATTCTTGTATCCCGAGATGCAGCAATTCTTCAGTCAAGCTTTAGTTATTTCCAGAGCAATCTTGTAAAAAAAAAAAAAGTAATAATAATGCATTTTTTTCCTTTTAGATCTGTCACTGTGACGTATCAGGGATGTGAGAGTCAGAAGTCTTCTTTTTGCTGAGCTTGAGGTGAGCACATGAAAGTGTTCAAATTGAATTGTCTGCCATGTACTGCTGTTCATTTCTGCTACTGGAATAGTGATGAGTTCACATTTTCGCCGTTTACCCATCAGACCATAGGTTGGTGAGACAGTGACTAACTGAATCTCCAGTGTAACTTTATAAAGTGTGGGGTTCAATAAAATAACCTTTGCACAATCGTGGTCTTGCACCGACGGTTCAAGCCAATAAGTAACTGCTAATATTCACCAACTTATGTCATTTCTGCAGGTTTCTCTGCCATGCTGTACACCAAATATGCGAGAAGAAGGCTTGTTTGCTGATCTCAGCCTCTGGTAAGTTCCCAAATATTATTAGTTATTAGTTACTCCCCCTCTGTGCTGTTGAGTTCTAGTCAGTTCTGTTGCTGGAATAGTGATGAGTTCATGTCTTTGCCGTTTACCCATCAGACTATAAAGTGGTGAGACTGTGACTAACTGAATCTCCAGCATAAGCAGATATCAACTGGCCACACTAAACAGACGTCATATCCTCAGCCTATTGTTAATTGCATCTTGATGCATTAATATACTTGATAGCCCCGAAGCATTTCATGTACCCATCAGGCTCCTACAAATGGTATGCAGACTGTATAGAAGAGATTAAGTCCAATTTTTCCTTTTTTTTAAAAAAAAATCACTGTTTACACCTTGTATAGGCACATTTATAATTTTACAAGGTGATCGATTTGAGCAACCCACTTTAAGTCAAATGTCTCATATCTTCAAATTTACTTGACAAGGACAGTCTTTAATGATAAAGACGTAAGATGCAGAGTTTAAAAAAAACAAGCTTTAGTTATTTCCAGAGCAATCTTGTAAAAAAAAAGTAATAATAATGCATTTTTTTCCTTTTAGATCTGTCACTGTGACGTATCAGGGATGTGAGAGTCAGAAGTCTTCTTTTTGCTGAGCTTGAGGTGAGCACATGAAAGTGTTCAAATTGATTTGTCTGTGCCATGTACTGCTGGTCATTTCTGCTACTGGAATAGTGACGAGTTCACATTTTCGCCGTTTACCCATCAGACCATAGTTTGGTGAGACTGTGACTAACTGAATCTCCAGTGTAACTTTATAAAGTGTGGGGTTCAATAAAATAACCTTTGCACAATCGTGGTCTTGGACCGACGGTTCAAGCCAATAAGTAACTGCTAATATTTACCAACTTATGTCATTTCTTCAGGTTTCTCTGCCATGCTGTACACCAAATATGCGAGAAGGCGGCTTGTTTGCTGATCTCAGCCTCTGGTAAGTTCCCAAATATTATTAGTTATTAGTTACTTCCTCTCTGTGCTGTTGAGTTCTAGTCAGTTCTGTTGCTGGAATAGTGATGAGTTCATGTCTTTGCCGTTTACCCATCAGACTATAAAGTGGTGAGACGGTGACTAACTGAATCTCCAGCATAGGCAGACATCAACTGGCCACACTAAACAGACATATCCTCAGACTAGTGTTAATTGCATCTTGATGCATTAATATACTTACTAGCCCCGAAGCATTTCATGTACTCATCAGGCTCCTACAAAAGGTATGCAGACTTTATAGAAGAGATGAATTCTAATTTTTCCTTTTTTTTTTTAAATCACTGTTTACACTTTGTATAGGCACATTTATAATTTTACAAGGTGATCGATTTGAGCAACCCACTTTAAGTCAAATGTCTCATATCTTCAAATTTACTTGATGACAAGGACAGTCTTTAATGATAAAGACATAAGATGCAGTTTAAAAAAAACAAGCTTTAGTTATTTCCAGAGCAATCTTGTAATAAAAGAAAAGTAATGCATTTTTTTTTCCTTTTAGATCCGTCACTGTGACGTATCAGGGATGTGAGAGTCGGATGTCTTCTTTTTGCTGAGCTTGAGGTGAGCACATGAAAGTGTTCAAATTGAATTGTCTGTGCCATGTACTGCTGGTCATTTCTGCTACTGGAATAGTGATGAGTTCACATTTTCGCCGTTTACCCATCAGACCATAGGTTGGTGAGATAGTGACTAACTGAATCTCCACTGTAACTTTATAAAATGTGGGGTTCAATAAAATAACCTTTGCACAATCGTGGTCTTGCACTGATGGTTCAAGCCAATAAGTAACTGCTAATATTCACCAACTTATGTCATTTCTTCAGGTTTCTCTGCCATGCTGTACACCAAATATGCGAGAAGAAGGCTTGTTTGCTGATCTCAGCCTCTGGTAAGTTCCCAAATATTATTAGTTATTAGTTACTCCCCCTCTGTGCTGTTGAGTTATAGTCAGTTCTGTTGCTGGAATAGTGATGAGTTCATGTCTTTGCCGTTTACCCATCAGACTATAAAGTGGTGAGACTGTGACTAACTGAATCTCCAGCATAAGCAGACATCAACTGGCCACACTAAACAGACATCATATCCTCAGCCTAGTGTTAATTGCATCTTGATGCATTAATATACCTACTAGCCCCGAAGCATTTCATGTACTCATTAGGCTCCTACAAATGGTATGCAGACTGTATAGAAGAGATTAATTCCAATTTTTCCTTTTTTTTTAAATCACTGTTTACACTTTGTATAGGTACATTTATAATTTTACAAGGTGAACGATTTGAGCAACCCACTTTAAGTCAAATGTCTCATATCTTCAAATTTACTTGATGACAAGGACAGTCTTTAATGATAAAGACGTAAGATGCAGTTTAAAAAAAACAAGCTTTAGTTATTTCCAGAGCAATCTTGTAAAAAAAATTAAAAAATAATAATGCATTTTTTTTCCTTTTAGATCTGTCACTGTGACGTATCAGGGATGTGAGAGTCAGATGTCTTCTTTTTGCTGAGCTTGAGGTGAGCACATGAAAGTGTTCAGATTGAATTGTCTGTGCCATGTACTGCTGGTCATTTCTGCTACTGGAATAGTGATGAGTTCACATTTTCGCCGTTTACCCATCAGACCATAGGTTGGTGAGACTGTGACTAACTGAATCTCCAGTGTAACTTTATAAAGTGTGGGGTTCAATAAAATAACCTTTGCACAATCGTGGTCTTGCACTGATGGTTCAAGCCAATAAGTAACTGCTAATATTCACCAACTTATGTCATTTCTTCAGGTTTGTCTGCCATGCTGTACACCAAATATGCGAGAAGGCGGCTTGTTTGCTGATCTCAGCCTCTGGTAAGTTCCCAAATATTATTAGTTACTTCCTCTCTGTGCTGTTGAGTTCTAGTCAGTTCTGTTGCTGGAATAGTGATGAGTTCATGTCTTTGCCGTTTACCCATCAGACTATAAAGTGGTGAGACTGTGACTAACTGAATCTCCAGCATAGGCAGACATCAACTGGCCACACTAAACAGACGTCATATCCTCAGACTAGTGTTAATTGCATCTTGATGCATTAATATACCTACTAGCCCCGAAGCATTTCATGTACTCATCAGGCTCCTACAAATGGTATGCAGACTGTATAGAAGAGATTAATTCCAATTTTTCCTTTTTTTTTTAAATCACTGTTTACACTTTGTATAGGCACATTTATAATTTTACAAGGTGATCGATTTGAGCAGCCCACTTTAAGTCAAATGTCTCGTATCTTGAAATTTACTTAATGACAAGGACAAAGTCTTTAATGATGACAAAGGTGTAAGATGCAGAGTTTAAAAAAAACAAGCTTTGGTTATTTCCAGACAATCCTTTAATGTTTTGTTTGTTTTTAATTCTTTCATTGTGGCAGACCAGGGGTATGAGAGTTGGATGTCTTTATTTGACGACCAAATAACAGTTACCTCCGGATTCGACCACCAAGTGTTGCCAAAAAACAGGTATGCTAAACAGTTTTCCATCTACAAGCTATCTACCCCATCTGCTAGCAAGCACAGATCATTTCATCTTATTTCCAATTTTTCACTTCACCAACAGTTATAATTAAGGAGTACTATGTGCACATGTGTACTGGGAATATAGCCATAGCATCTATTATGCATTTATTAGAATACTAGAAGTTTAAATCTGCTGGTTAGCTAGCCAGCCAGCCCCTGAGATAATGTAGGCTGCAGCTAAAGATGTTGCAGTTCTACTTTTTTTATTTCTCCTCAGAAGAAGTGGTCAAGTAGAATAGAGACTAGAGTAGTGATACTATGTATGCTGCATATGATCACACCCATTACACAAGATGGGGTGCTGTATTCATAGCAGACATGGAACAGCTGGCACAGACAGCACCAGAGGTCTACCAGGGCTTCCTAGATGGTGATTTTGTAGCCACGTGAAGAAGCGATACACGCATACTGCTACATGCAGCTGATGCAACAACAAAAGGGTATTAGAGGCTCATCATTCAGTGCCGAGACACAGATGTGTTGCTGTTACTTCTTGTATTTGCAAACCAACTGAGCCAAGAAATTTGGATGAAAGCAGGAACAGCTAAGAAACCACGCTACATCAAAGTTCATGATATCAAACTGCCAAATGAGATGCTCGATGGTCTGTTGTCATTTCATGCCATTACTGGTTGTGACACTACGAGCCAGTCCCACCGGAATCGGAAAAAGGACAGCATGGAAAGTGTTCCAGCAGTACCCTCATCTTCTCCACAACTTTGGTGAGGATGAAGTACCAAGTCCCACTTCTCTATCCTTGGCAGAAAAGTTCGTATGTAAGCTCTATGACCTTAAGTCAACCAGCAACTCTATGCAAGAAGTTCGCTGCGCTCTCTTTCTGAAACTTAAAGCCAATGTTGATACTTTACCACCAACTGAAGATGCATTGTCAATGCACATCGTGAGGGCCCACTACCAAACAAAGGTTTGGAAACAGTCACTAGTGACACATTCACAGCTGCCCTCACCAATCAATTGCGGTTGGCACATGATGAATGGTATGCTGGTCCCCCAGCTTCTTACCAAGGAACCTGTACAAGCCACATGCTTACAGCTGACAGTGTGTGGATGCAAGGAAAGTGGAAGTCAGTGCAGTACCAGACATTGTCTCTGTCGCAGAAGAGGACTGTATTGCAGTGGGGCGTGTGGATGTGCCCGTGCAGCTTGGTGCAAGAACTCCAATGACATTGAAGAGACTTAACGGTGAAGAAACAGATCTTGATCTGGATGTTGTGGTGCGGCCGCCAGAAAAAAGCACATCACCACCGAGATCCTCTGTGTGCGCTGCTCATCCCTCCACATCAGCACGTGCACTGAGGGCGCATGGGCGTACAGATCGCTCATCTGTAACCAGCAAACCTAGAGACTTGAGATTCTAGACTTACCACGTTTCCTACCTTGCTGTGTGCTTCCAGTTGTCGTGCCATTCTGACCCTGTGTCTCTCCCCTCCTCAGAGTCTCCTGTGCCCCCTCGGATTCCCGGGCCTGTCCTCTGGGCCCCCCTGGAGTGTCCTCGCAGACCCCGGGATTCTAGTGCCCCACGCTGCCTTGACTACACCTCGTCTCCCGGGCTCACACCTTAGCCTACACGCACACTAACAACACTTCAAACATTCCCATTCTGCACACATGCACTACACTCGCTTTGCACTCATACACATAGTCAGTGACACATCTCATATCCAGAATTCTAGTTGCGCCATACACATCCCGCAAATTCCCCTCCCTGTTCCCAATAAACATGCCTAACCCCTGAGTTGCTCTGGTTCCTTCCGACCCTAACACTGGATTCATGTTATATTTTGTATATATTACATACAATGGTTCCATTACTGGGAAGAGGATTCTCAGTAATAGTAATCCACATCAATATTTTGTGTTATCATGGTATATCCAAGTGTATTGTCAAAATACAACAACATAAAAAAGTCAAATAGCATTAGCACTAAAGGTCACCTCTGGAATTATCTAGATTTCCGCTTGGACATTACAGTATTAAAACCTGTGCAGTATTGCACTGTATCACATTACTATGCTTTAACTTGGCACAAGTACCTATCATACATTGGAATCATGATTCCTAAATTATTTGGGCTACTATCTCATGTTTCCAAGCTGATATACACTCCAAAAACATGTTTTCTTTTAGACGGAAATTGAATTTTTGACTTTTTCAATGGTCTAGCTCTATTTTCTCCGACACAGTAACATACATTTAGATTCTGACACTTCTGCAGCCATCCCCCTGTTAGCTTTCTTTCGATACCAAGATTATGTATATGGCCCTTGTGATTGGGGAGATATTCTATATTTATTGTGGGCATGTCATTTCGAGCAGGAAATCTGAAAAATAGGCCTGAAATGCCTTCTAAAAGTCACAAAATATATTTTTTTAACATGTCAACCACCCTAGAACGTCTTCAATAGGTCCCCTCTTACCAAAAAGATATGTTGACAGCTTCTACCCAAACATGGCCACAAAAGTGTTAACGGAAGCACTTTTCAGGATTGGCCCCCTGACTATCAACAGAACAACTAAATCACCAGCATAATGACCAGCAACTGTTCTGCCCCCGTGTTACAGCTGACTGTATGGAAGACTTTAATGTGGAGTTCTCAGCCACATCGGTGATCAGGTCCTTGTCCTTTTGGAAACTGACCCTCCCTACCCTATGATGACCAGGACCATTTACTAAAATTTCAAAATTGTTGCCAGGAAAATGTCACAATTCAATCTGAATAAATCTAATTTAATCAAAAACGAATTCTGATTGTTTTTGTGTTTCATATCATTTAATACAAAATATAATTTAATACGTAGGGGTTTTGTTTTTAAATACTTAAATCCCTCTTTGCTGTTTAGCAGCATTTAACCCCCCCCCCCCCCCGTATCTTACAGAAACAAAATAGTGTTAACTTTTTCCACATTTTTTTACTATTAAAACAAATTTGGAATAATCTTGACTAGAGAGCTGAATATCCTACTCACGGTATATTGGAGCACAGTTTGAATGCCTTTGTGTCTGCTACCTATATATTTTCAAGCCCGGTATTGTTCCTACTCCTCTGTGATGTATGTGTCTGCCCCGGGTGCGAAGGCGTAGATGAAGTGCAAGACGTTCTGGTGGAGTTGCTCCAGGGCCTGGTCTCTCCTGGCCAAGTCCACCAGATCCCGCAGGTCACAGGGAAACACTGCGTCAGGTGGAATAATGAGAGCAGAGGCCCCTGCAGGAAGAAGCAGCCGTCACCAGACCAAGCCTTCAGAAGATGTTGGCCTACATAGGATGATTTTTTTGTTGTTGTTGCTAATAACTATAATCCATAGCACCAACATCAAAGACTTGCATAACTGAATTTAACTGTCAGCCTTGCTGCCTGTCCAGGGTGTCTCCCTGCCTGCCGCCCAATGGCTGCTGGGATAGGCTCCAGCATCCCCGCGACCCTGACAGCAGGATAAGCGGTTTGGATGACGGACGGATGGATGGTCAAATATTGTTGCTTTTTTTTTGTGTTACATAAACTATAACTATAAACTGTTGCAGATTATGCAAAATAAATTGTATCCAGACAGACATGGACATTATAAGGCACATGTTGAAATACATGGTGTCAAACGTTGGGAGGTGTGGAAGGGGAATACTGTACCGTGTCTGAAGGTGATAGAGTTCTCACACAGAAGCACAGCAATCAAGGCGTCTTCCTCTAGTACCTTCGTTCTTAGGCTCAGCTTGCAGTGGGCCTCAGCCAGTGAGATTCTAAGACAAAGCAGCACTCAAAGCATCCTTTACAATTATTGATGTAACGTTTCTTTTTGTGGAAAGAAGAGTGATCAGTAAAAGGGTATTCATATACCACATCTGCATCTATATCTATAGCTTTACTTTGACATAAAATAGGACATTACATTTCCAAACGCAAAATATAAATTTGGTAAGGGCAGAATTCAAATGTACTGTAAAACGAAGCTAAGTGCGCCACCTTGTGGAAGATAATACCACTGCACGTATGATTCATGGTGAAGGTTGTTTTTTGAGCAAATTTAGAAGAAATCTCTAATGAAATATAATTAATAAAAGAAATTTAAAAAAAAACTCTAACCATAAGTTTTGGTAAAGGCCTTACAGAAGTTTGACGGAGGTCACAGACACCTTGACACCCTGGTTCTGGACTGATCGGACCCTCCGGCTGGCCATGTAGTACCCATGGATCATCTTCTCTGCCCCAGAACTCAGCTCTACTTGCAACCCACGTGCATGGGCAAGGAGCTAGAAAAGAATTTTGGGGACTTACATAATGCGGTAGCAAAAATCCACCAGTGTGAACTGTAACGGAAGACTGTAAAAAAAAAAGAGTTGTGTTTACCTCCTTAAAGTCTTGCGTCGGAAACCTATTATCGGATGAGTAGAGGGGCTTCCCTGGCTGTACCGCTTGTCTGATAGTGTGGACAGTCTGGGCGAGCAGGGCTTTTTCTGCCATTGTGTCACGACACTGGATCACCAGGCCAAAGGCCTCCGCCAGCTGAACAGACACCGGGCCCATTTCCTGCTCACAAAAGCAATTGGGGATCATAAACATTCCTATGTTGATACTGAAGCCAGTTCCAAGAATGTTTTCATCTGTTGAACTCATCTGTAGATTGGACCAAGTGTTTGACACCATTCTACTTTATACCATAGCTTGGGACAATTTTAAGAGAATGAATGTGTCATTACTATAGCAGCACAATGCATTGTCTGCTCTATATTGGCTCTGAGGAAATATAGATGCATTGTCTATTCTCAAGGGCTCTGTTGGGAGGTAACTTTTTTTCTCTGCGCAAGACCAATTAACCACTTCCTCCTGGGAAAGTAAATTGTGTCTCCAGTTCCTGTTTTGCCCCAAATTGCCTACCAACAGCACTAGAGTGGACTGAGGTTTTACATTTTTTGAACTCATAACACATTGTCCTAGACAATCTCATTGTACTGACATTGTGCAGCACACAATGGGGAAATCCCAACAGTCGGCAATGAATTCAGAGCCCTTTCCATCTCTCAAATCTATTCTAATTTTGTTCTATGAAAATCCCCATCCCTCCAACCCCCCCCATCATCAGCAGCAGTCATTCAGGGTCGAGTATGATTGTCCTCCTTCTAGGTCTTTGTGGGTATCCTTGCGGGAGGACGCCTGTGTACGACAGCTTTTTACGTGGAGTGGCTGATATGCCTGCAGCCACCACACGGTCGTTGGCAGGGGGTGGCCAGAGTCCAATTGCATGGAGAACCAAGACGATTGGGGACCACTCTCTGTTGCAGCCTTCATCCACCTTCACTGGCATTGTAACCTGGAGACATCTTCTGCCAGTTCCGCCATTGAGGTCTTTGTTGGATCGCGCTTCGTCTGGAACCTCCTCCTTGAGCTGTCCGCCTTGGGTGACCCTACCAGGAGCCAAGCTCCAGACGGCATAGCTCTTAGGATCATTAGTACACGCAAGCTTCTCCACCACGACAAGGTGGCGATCCAGGGGAAGATTACAAACACACTATCTTTCATCTTTCTTTCACACACTATCTTTGTTGAAGTTTGAAAGCACCGATCATTCTCCCTGGCCTTGTTATGCCTGTCATGTGACATTGAGGCAATATTAAGTAATAGTCCAGCTGACTAAAGGTGTGAACTGAGAAATAAGAGAGGCTGCATGTGAAACCAAGAGGTTGTCTTTTAGAATAGTTTTTAGAATAATTCTTTATAAATGCTGGTTGCTACTTGACTGGAAATATATCGAAAAAGCAAACTGACTATGAAGTGTGTCCAAATACAGCAAGTGTGCTTTTCAAAAGACTAATTTTTTTCTGGAGGAAGACCCCTGGACCCCAAGCCTGAGTGATCTCCTCATGTGTGCTGCTATTTTACTTCACTGTTATGTTTACACCCACCACTGTTCCCAGCACAGCACAATCTACTCTGCCAGACCGCCGTGAGGCATCCATGGAGTTTGACAGGGCCCAGAAACTGCACTGGACTGGGAAGGAGAGCTGCTGGTCAGCTTCCTCACCATACTTTTTCCCTGGGATGAACACAGACACTGTGCGACTCTCAAGAACTGAAAGACAACGTCAGAGGACATTTTATCAGTGGGCTCCAAGCTGCATAGAACAGATAAAGACCTGCACAGAGAGCTATATCCTCCTACTATCTCAAGTGGTGGTTCTGCCTAAAACGTTTTCAATCCTCACAATAAGCATTCATAATGTCCATTCTAACATTATTAACCACTGTAACGCTCTACCTGACTGAATTGCATCCAGCTTGTCCTTTCTATAGCAGCTTAAGTCTCCCAGCATGCAGATGCCACCAGTGGCCAACAGGGCAGAGCCAGCATGGATGTTGGCAGTGCCCGTGCCATGTTCATCCTGGGAGAGAGAAGCGAACATCTCCCCTGAGGCCTGATGCCTGACCCCACGCCCTGCCAGACCCAAACCGTACGCCATTAGCCTAACACACAAGCACAAAATAAGCAACAGTTATTATTGACAGTTCCTTACAAGAGAGTAACATGGACAACAGGAAAAATTCAATATCTACTGTGCCAAAAAAGAAAAGAAAAAAGGAGTCCCAAGTTTGATCATTTAGAACACAGAACACTAACCTCTCTAGTATAAGAGTGTCAGTGGTAAGGACGAGCAGGTCCAGGCAGTGAGATGTATCCGTTTTGTCTTCTTTGGTCTGGACCAAGCTGAGCAGCAGGCCAAGCTTCAGGGTGTTGTACAGGCCTGGAGGAACCACAGCTGACCCAAAGAATTTGGCCACCATGGCAGCGAACCGCCAGGGAGAACAGGCTGTGGCGTTCAATAGAGCCTGGAAGTTGTCGCTTACCTTATGAGGATCTGTGGGGGTGTTTTTGGAACATGGTTGGTGCTTTAACACTGCTAAAATACACAATACTGTATACAAAAATATATAGCTGTTGAAGCGTCGTAATTAATTTTGACAAATATTATCAAGGGCATATTCTTAAGCTATTACAATTAAGTGCACACATTATATCTGCTGAGCAGCTGGTATTTCTGCAGACTGAAAGCAGGAAGTAATGAGAGCTAATTTAGGCTCTTACACTCTTGCTCCCACGGTTGAACATTATTAGCCTCTACACTCCAGGTAATATTAGGCCACTGGTGCACATGCGCAGGAATGCCCAGTACCCTGTAGAGCCGGCCGATTCTCATCGAATTACACAGCTCGTCTATGCGAGGAAGGGAAACAAAAGCAGTAACACTCAGAGGGGTTGTTCTGTCCTGTCTGGTGATTATTGAAGAAACATGTATGCCACCTACACACCACTGCCAAGAGAAACACAGAGCGAGACCTTCCGAACAAAGATTCCTCTGTGCACAAATCGCACAGGCAGCTAATGAGTGTTCCTTGCACTTATTAACATATATGTTTAGTAACGGGAGCCCCGTGTATTGAATTCCTCCTTAAGACTGGGTCAACAGAATATGCTAATTCTGGTACTGAGATTTGCTGGTCTCGCCGGGGTAATGGCTGGACACTGTTATTAGAGGGGACAGGAACACCTAATATCTCACCGAGGAGCACTGTGCATGGCTAGCTACTCAAAGATCTATTTATTTGAACTCTCCCCCACTCGATTTTGTGTTCCTAAATGAGCCTCATTTAGAAAGCCAGTGAAAATTGATGACAAACTTCAAGACATCTGACTGCCAGTAAATAGAGGCTATTACAGCTTCATAACTCATAATCGAGGGTGAATACAACACAAAAGAACAATTACACATTTAGTGAACAAAGGATATGAAACTCGCCTTAATTTATGCACTTGGTCTGAAGATACAATCGAGATATTTTTGGACCTTCTGCATTTTACATCTACCTAAATATGTTCTTGAATATTTTAACTTGCTGCTGGAACTATCCTAACCCAAACTTAAAGCTTGAAACAGAGAAAAATAGCTTATATTTGTCCAAAAAATTTAACAGTTGAAAAAAAACTATTATTATTTATTTTTCCTTAATATATGTTCTGTGTATGGTGTGGAGCATGATATCAAATACAATGCTAGTAAGAGTGTTGTCCTGATCTGCAGAACTAAAGAGGTCAATTATCAAAAATTTCATGATTTTAAACTGTCAGATAAATAATCTTGGGGTATGTAATAAGGTGTAATATCTTGGACATTACATTACTGAACAAACGACAGACGATGATATTTAGAGGCAATGCCGCATGATGTATGCACAAGCAAACACTCTCATGCAAGTTTGGTATGTGTTCAGGTAGTGTGAAGATGTCTCTGTTCAGAGCATATTGTACACCACTTTATACTGCACACCTGTGGTCAAACTACAAAACAGCAAGCTTACAGAGACTTCGAGTAGCTTATAATGATGCTATGAGAATACTGCTAAAAAGACCTAGATGTTGTAGTGCAAGTGAAATGTTTGTGGCTGCAGGAGTCAACACTTTTCAATCTCATGTATAAATTTATTTGCCGGCTCAGTGACTGACAATGTAATCATCATGAGTTTAACGAATATAAGATTCAGTGCCACACGCTACCAATCCTGGCAGTGGGACCACTGGTATAGCTGCCTCATTGTAAGACACTGATTTGTTCCTTTTATTGTGTTTACTCTATGTATTGTCTTGGGTTTATCTTTCACCAGTGGTTCTTATCTTTTATGGCTTTTTAAAAAAAAATTTTTTTACCATGTCTGTCTGTTATGGACCCTGAGCCTGCAATAAAGTTTTGAGAGTTGAGGTGACTTTAGTCTCAAGATACATGCAAAGCTCAATTCTAATTTATTGTGTGATCCCCTTGGGAAAATTCTCTTTCTGCTTGCCTCCCTTCATGGGGGTCACCTGCATAAAATTGTATAACGAGCCAGGGCTTATGTCTTGTGAAACATCTGAGATGTGGACCTACCTCTGAGAAACAGGGTGACAGATTGGTTCCGCAGTGAATTTTGTGGATGGGCACACAGGACATCCAATGCTTGGACATGGATCAGCGCCACCAGTTGTTTGTCTGTCACCACATACCAACATGGACACACATGTACACAGACACACATAAACAGACATAAACGCAATTTTGCAAACACCTTCTACCCAGTTACCTATTCAGGAAATGTTGGTAAGAACATGGTCAATAAACAGTGTCAAGCTGACCTCCCAGTACTCTGAACTTGACATCTTCTTTAAGGGGAAAACCACAAATGAGACAGATGAAGTCATTTCTCACAGTGGCCGACTCAGTAGCTCCAGGAGCATGAACCCGGATGTAGTTGAATCCTAAAAGGCAGTATCAGCAAAATGTGAAGTCTGTGGAGCCAATTTTGACACCAAGATAACCTCTGTATACTAGCTACTATTAAAACAGAACAATAACAACTAACAGAAAGCAAATATGATAAAACATTCACAGCTTTCTCCACAGTTGCTGCTTTTAGTAGAATCAACTGCAAAGAGAGAATACGTTTCTTTTGTCAGAAGGGCAGTACCTGAAGAGTTGGGGCAGTCAAAATCAGTGCAGAGGAATCTGGCCCCCCGGGTGTAGTTAGTGACCCTAGTCAGGGCGATGACCAAGCCCTCCATGGCAAGAGGTCTCATGGGACCATACCCACGAGGGAAGGAAGACAGGTCCAAGGTGTAATCCGGAAATGGTGGCAGGTGTGTCAACTTCACAATTATATTCACCTCAGTTTGAGCAAGCAGATGACAGAATATAACAGCACTGAATTAATAATTCAAGTAGGGCCTACCCTTCCTTGGAAATGTAGGCAGGATAGAAAGGGCATATATACTGTGAGAATAAACAAAAATTAGCTGACATTCATCAGAGATATTTATGGTGTCAGTCACCATGAGGAGGCGACAAACACAAACCATCCATACCTGATTTTCTGTGTGTATCTTTTCAATGAGGGAAAGCGTCTTAATTGAAAGGAAGCACACCTGAAAAAGGTCAGAATCTCTCACATCAACTGGGCTCTACCATACAAAGATAGACAGTTTATTGTCCTCAGGGAAGAATTTATTCTCTCTGAATTGGTGCAATTACTTACAAATCGACACATAACTCCGTAAGTCAGACATCACACTGTACTACAGTAATACATATGAACAAACAGAGACATAACACCGTAAACCAGACATTACACTGTACACGTGACAGACATAATGTCATACATACTGACATCAACGTTAACCCTGAATAGCAGAGGGGACAAAACGATGGCGAAGGTGCCCCCACACTTATTACTTACAGATCGAAAAAGGGCTGTGGCTGTCAGCGGGTCATGCAGGACACAGTCACCCAGTCTAGGGTCCAACTCCATCACGTCAGCTGGGTTCACACTGACGCAAAACCTGTAGACCGCCTCATTCTGCTGGGGGTCTGGAGGGGCCGGTGGGCCGGTGGGGGATAGAATCACTTTATTTTTCCGGACTGAACGTCGTGTGCAGTGTTCAATTTGACGCGAATAAACAAAATGTAATGAATTCAATTAATATGTTGTGCTAAGAAATCATACTCGTGAACTGATTCAACTTTCTGTGATCTACTCATTAACAGCCATCCAGCCATCCATCCATTATCCAAACCGCTTATCCAACGTAGGGCCGCGGGATGCTGGAGCCTATCCCAGCAGCCACTGGGGCGGCAGGCGGGGAGAGACACCCTGGACAGGCCGCCAGTCCATCACAGGGCCCAGTCATCTCAGTTACTTATGAACGCCTATAACGTCGGTACAGACACCTTTACTATCAACGCTATAATCCCACACGGCTCCTGGAATCTCGCCGCTCGTTGTGCTGCACCGTTTGTGCCGTCCATTTTGCTCCCTGGCCCCCCACAGTGGGGTGGCAGCTGCCACCTCTGGGACACAGTCTTGACACCCCCTGTTGCCACCCCATTTATAAATCAGATAATATGTTTTTAAAGTATATTTTATGTACATGCATGGTGAAGGTCAATGAGACCCGCACCAAACTCATCTCAAACAGAAGTCGCCGATTTGGAATCCCCCCTCCCCCCTCACAGGCGCGGATCTACAGGGTGGCAACAGGGGTGGCAGCTGCCACCTCCGGGACACAGTCTTGCCACCCCAGGGTAAAATCTCTAGATCCACCACTGCCCTCAAGCAATTCCCCCAGTTCACACCATGCTTCACTACAGATAATATACTCATATTAACGCCAATGTAACCGGTTATTTTGTTGCCCGGTGCGGGATTCGATACGCAGTGTACTGCACCACAAGGCGACGTCACTAGCTGCTCGGCTAAAGGGTCAGACCCGTTAGCTAGGGGCTAACGTGTCTTATTAGTAGTTTACAGCGCTAATATGCTTTACGACTATGCTTGTCTTGAGTTTCTGAGTTAAACAGATACGTCACACCCGGACTGTGTGAAAGCTAAGCTAAGCTAGCTAGCTAGCTGGTTGGCCGGACGAATCTAACCGACTAGCTTAACCCCAAATGTAACGTTAGCCACATAAGCAGACGGTTAAACCGGTCCGTTTCTTTCTTTCTTTCTAGAGTTTTTACCGTTGAACTGCTCGCAGTCCTCGGCAAGTTTGAGAAGACCGCCGCTTCTGTCCAGATAGGAAAGAACCGATTCTTTTAACGACAGACGCGCGTCCGTTTCCATGTTGCCCGGGCGACAGGTGCGCTAATCAGTCAAAATAACCCGGGCGACAGGTGCGCTAATCAGTCAAACTAACCCGGGCGACTCCCACGGTCACCATGGTGACCAGTCCTCCGCCCCCGGACTTCCGTTTTAATCCATCTTTAATAATGTAAACTACTAATAAGACACGACAGACGCGCGTCCGTTACCATGTTGCCCGGGCGACAGGTGCGCTAATCAGTCAAACTAACCCGGGCGACTCCCACGGCCACCGTGGTGACCAGTCCTCCGCCCCCAGACTTCCGTTTGAATCCATCTTTAATAATGTAAACTAATAATAACACCCGTTAGCCCCCATCTAACGGGCCTAACCCTTTAGCCGAGCGGTTAGCGCTGTTGCCTTGTGGTGCAGTACACCCGTATCGAATCCCGCGCCGGGCAAGAAAATAACCGGTTACAATAAGAATCTTATTTTATATCAATTCTCCTGTTTTTTTTTGTTGTTTTTTTGCCAGCGTGTCACACACACACACACACACACACACACACACACACACACACAGCTCATTTGTTTTTCTACAATTTTGAGGGACCCCCCCCCTCATGGACTACATCGATTCTCTAAAGCCCCCTAACCCAGTGTTTCCCAACCCAGTCCTCAAGGACCCCCCCTCCCTATCCTGCGGATCTTCTTCGCAACCCTGAATAGGTTACCTGTTTGTAGTTATCCAACCAATCAGCAACGAATCGCGTCAGACGCCGCACGCCTTGCATAATTAAGTGCTGCGAGATGATTGGCCGAGTAAGGTACAAGCGGGGCCGCCTACGCAGGGTTACAGTGAAAATCTGCAGGATGGGGGGGGGGGGGTTCCTTGAGAACTGGGTTGGGAAACACGAATACAGACATGGGCGTGCCCACGCACGCGCACGCACACACGAAAGTTGGATCCCTTGGATTTTAGGAATGTCTCCCTTTTATTTTGCTGCAGTGCAGTGCAGTGCAGTGCAGTGACTGGCAGACCGGAGCAGCGCTGTATACAAGCTGGCATTTCTAATTGCTGATTACAGCCACGATGAGCCATTGTGTTAATTCAGCGAGATGGAAAAAAAAAAAACAGAAAATAATGACCACAAACTAAACAACGAATACAAACAAGAGCATTGTCAAATAGGTAAGGTCACTGAAAAAGGGGACACCATTATCTACATGTTTTGTTTTTTTTTGTACAGAAAATGCATGGAAATGACAAACAAAAAAAGGTTTCATCCAGTGACCTCTCAAGTAGTCCCAATTTCCAGCTAAACGCATGCTCGATGAATAAAACAGCTCTTTTCAGTAAATAACGATAACATGTTACCATGGACAAACAAAAGGTTTTTATTTGTCAAAGGGGGACACCTGGTGAGAGCGACTCGTGTTCTGTGAGCTGTTTAAGCCACTTTTGAAAACATCTGCAATGTGGAGGACAGATGTCATTTAAGTGGCAATATTGGTTCAATGTTAAAGAGTTATTAAGGCTTTTTTTTTTTCCAAAGGCGAGGAACCACTTTAACCACATCGACGTGAAGCCGAAACTAATACATCTGTAAAAGTGGTCCCCATTGCTTAAAAATATAATATGTTATATAAATACAAATTGGTAAAAAATAAAGATTTTTTTTTTGACACACTTTTTTTTGCCCCCACCCACCCCCACCCCACCCCCAATTGTTTCTGAAGTGCTGTCTCCTCTTAAATGCTTGCTTTGGCTTCTGACAATGGGTCAATCCACGGCATGAATTCTTCCCTTTCAGTCAAAAGACGTTAAAACGGGTTAAGGCAAATTTATGAATTCCTGGAGAAAGTTTCATAGGAAGGAGTCATCTGAAGGCGGGGCATAGGAAAAGCCCAGAAAGGCGTCGTCTGCCTCCATTACACTGGCGTTGACTATCGAGTGATCTGGAGTCCAGCAGACAGAGTTGGGGACCGTTTCATCCGTAAACTCGGGGTCAAAGTTCGAGATATCATAAGGAGTGCTCTGTAATAATGTAAGGATAAAGATGATGTTAATATATGTTCTATATACACACAAGACAAAATGCATTATGAGGCAAATTTGTAATTTGTGATATTGGGCTATACAAATAAAATTGACATGGCTTGTCCATATAAGATATATGAGGGATGAAAGGATGAAAAGCATTTACCACATTGGGTGTAAACGGGGGAGGGATCTTCTTCTGTTCGAGGTCATCCCAGTTGATGGAGAAGAAAAAGTTGTGCCCCTTGATTTCATTCTGAAAACAAAGGCCAAACGACCGATTATAAACCAAAAAATGAATCTGCATTTATCGATGTTAACTTGAGTGAATAAAGTACATTTAGTCAGAAATGTATGTATGTAATGGGCCTCTTTATGTCGACACGGTGCACTGATGTGCATTTCCACCAGGGGGAAACCAAGCGATGACGCTCTTATGTTTATCTCCACTCGTAGTATTGGTCGCTTGGCTTCCAGCCCCAGACAAGCCCACAGTTGAGACACGGTGACTAATTCCACTTACAAAGTCATCCCTGGACCCCAGCCTGTGAGTGCCATCTTTCTCCAACAGGGCCTGGAGGAGAGACCACGCTGTGCTGGATGCACCGGGACGCATCACCAGCTGCTTGTGGAGGATGTTGTCATACATCTCATGTGTGTCCCTGCTGTAGAATGGCGGCTAATAAAAGGACAGAAAATATCGTAAATGCAAACGAGTGAGCATGACAGCGACATACCCATCCTATCGATACCCAATCGGTGAGCGCTTACAAGAGCTATTCACATTTCTGTACACTAAATTTATCATGCACTTCGTGAAGCTTAAAAAAAAAAGAAAAAAAACCTTGTTGTTGCTGATTGCACAAAGTAAGCTAAACAATTGGAGGGATGTTTGAAGAACAAAAAAGTTAAAAGGTTATTACTCAACTCAATAAAAGCATCTGCTAAACCAAAGTGTAAATCGTAAACTCACAAGGCCAAAGAGCATTTCATATAGAACTGAGCCCAAACACCACCAGTCCACTGTGTTATCATAGGGCTGCTTCCTCAGGACCTCTGGAGCTAGGTACTGCATAGTAAGACAGAGAGAAAATATGACAAAATATAAACTTCACCTGAGAGTTTTTCAATTCACAACTCAATAAAACCTAATGGAGGTTTATGTAACTATAGTCCATAAATATATTTAGGCTCCAGCATCCTCGCGACCCTGAGAGCAGGATAAGTGGCTTGGCTAATGGATGGATATTTTTAATTTTTTTTTCTCCAACCAATGTTAAGCGAAGTACACTAGAAGTAACAGAGGGTTAACGTAACACATTTCACTTCAGAACACTGCCTCGTTCAAAATGGTGTAATCTAAAATGAATTACATTTATCTCGTCAACCTCTGGTTTCTGTCTTAAACAAATGCCTGTTACCTATTAAACAATTAACAGCCACAGCCTGTGACAAAGACTCACACTTGTAAAATGATTAGCCAGTTTTATTTCAAAAACATATCGTTAATAATTCTCAGTTTGACACTAAAGGTGACACTAAGGGGGCGGGGGGGGGGGTACATTGTCACAACACTTTCCGTAACCAGAGAGAAAGAAACTCTGCAACTCGATGTGATACCTCGGGTGTCCCGCAAAAGGTGGATGTGGTATCAGTTTGGGAAATGCCCTCTTTGCACAGTCCAAAGTCTGTCAAAACTATGTGCCCCTGTAAAAAGAGAGGAGACAGGGACATTTTTAGACAGCGTATGCCACACAAGCAGCTCATTATCCCGGGGGACTGAGGAATCTATTGTTTAGGTGGAATGTCGGCCGTGGCGTTAGCCCCCTCGCTCGGCTCCCCGTTTCCTCACTCCCTCAATGGACCCAGCCAGCAAAAGCAATGGCGGGACCTAATCCAATCACATTACATTCGCTCCAGCCAAAAGATGAATAAATGAATGAAACGACACCTTGTCGATGGGGAATACGCGCTTGGAAAATGACGAGCCGTTTTGCAGGATGTCTTGTGCGACGACTCTGCAGCGAGTGTTTAGCTCGGTTTGTAATGATCTATTCAAAAACCAATTTCATATCGCAAAGTTTGTCTTTGAATTTATGAAGATTAGGACTACGGCCAAACTAGTCATTTGTGTTAAGTGATGTCACGCTGCGGTGAACAACAACGCCAGTCATCGAGTTAAACAAAAATGACTTACTTCGTAGTCGAGGAGGATATTTTCTGGCTTCAAGTCTCTGGAAAATCAAACAAAAAAAAAACAAATGAATCACAACAATACATCAGCTCTTGACTCATGACAAAGTCGATTAAATCTTGAACGATACGGATATTCACTAATGTATTATGAGAAATTCGCTTGCAAAAGAAAACTGGATTCACGTGCTGGCTAATCCGCAAATTTTACACGTGCAAGCATGACTGCAACTGACATGTGACCCAACGAGAATTAGTCCCACTACTCAGAAAGGGCACTTGTTGGGATATTCTCAAAGATCTGTCGCATCTGAGAACAGATTTTTTTTTTTGCTGGTTTGATCGTTCAGATTTTGAGGATGTTCAGCTTGAGTGTATGCGCCATTGTTCTTTATTTTTTTACATCGACACCAAGCAAAGTGAAGCCAAACTAAGACTAGGGGAATAAACACACATGACTACTTTCATGTGCATGGACACACAAAGACACACACACACACAGGAGCACACAGCAACAGACACACAAACCTGTAAACGATGTTGAGAGAATGCAGGTATCCCAGTGCGCTGGCCATTTCGGCGATGTAGAATTTCGCTCTCGGTTCCGGAAAGGTCCGCTCTCTTTGAAGGTGGAAGAAAAGCTGAAACGAAAGGGTCCAGTTAGCCAGCCTCACAGCGTTTTGTACCAGCATACTAAACAACGTCGCAAAAGCCAAGGAATTGGTGCCGACATGGCCGAGTGGATCACACGTCCGACTCCTGCATTGTCTGCAAGCTCCACTTCATGAATGCATGCAACTCAACCGGACTAAGCAGCGCTTTTACCCCAAAACTGATTTAGCCAGTCACCCGTACCTCTCAAATGAGGGGGGGGGGGGTTACAATATGGCCACATGACAGAAAATTGTCACTTGTCCAGGTTTCAAACGAGAAAGAAAACATTCAGAGCTGCCTACTAATAACGCTTTGTATTCAAGTAGTTCTCATATTTGTCATGACGAACTCCAAGAAGTAGAAGTACTGTGATGTATGCGGCGCTTCCACCAGCATTTCATGGTATGTATAGAAACACCTGGAAATATTTCCATAAGGTAATAGTGGCCTCCACTGCAGATGCAGCCAGGGAGTATTTACTGTAATTTGTGAAGTCCAACAACCAGTTGAAGTCCTTCAGGCTGGAAACAGTAACTCCAAATGTATTGGCGGCAAACAGATCCAAGCAGGTTGTCTGCGTAACTCATGTCATGCTTTTGTAATAATACAGACGAACTGCCTTGAAGGATAATCAGGAATCAGGAACACTTTATTTGTCATCTCATTTCCTGTACTTCTGTACACGAAATGAGATGACATATCGTTTCCCCCAGCCCGCAGCAGTGCAACACAAAGACAAAAACACATATCCCAAAACTACAAGGACTTCAAAAAACACATACTAACTAACACATATATCTAAATCAGGGGTGCCCGACTCCAGGCCTCGAGGGCCGCAGTGTCTGCGGGTATTTGTTCCAACCTTGCACTACACCACCTGATTTAACTAATTAGCTCACCTCTTGGACCAAGGGGGGAAAGGAATTAGTTAAATCAGGTGGTGTAGTGCATGGTTGCAACAAATACCTGCAGACACTGTGGCCCTCGAGGCCTGGAGTTGGGCATCCCTGATCTAAACTAACACCAAACTATAAATAAATAAATAAATCACTGTCCAAGGGAATGAACGCCAGCCAAAATGACTGTCGGAACTGCCGGTCTGCATGGGCTAGCAGTTAGCTTAGCCTGCCCCGCTTCCGCATCCTGTCAGACCGCCCTTGGGCAGGAGCCATGGTCCTTGGGCCCACCGGCTGCAGCAGACCAGGCTCCCTCAGCCGATCCAACGCCAACTCTCCCGGCCAGACACCCTCGACACACCTCCCCACGACGACACCAAAAACACCACAGCCAACGCCAGGCGAAGCCGCCGCCAGACCGCCCTCGGTGTTATCGGAACTGCCGGTCTGCGTGGGCTAGCAGTTAGCTTAGCCTGCCCTGCTTCCGCATCCTGTCAGACCGCCCTTGGGCAGGAGCCATGGTCCTTGGGCCCACCGGCTGCAGCAGACCAGGCTCCCTCAGCCGATCCAACGCCAACTCTCCCGGCCAGACACCCTCGACACACCTCCCCACGACGACACCAAAAACACCACAGCCAACGCCAGGCGAAGCCGCCGCCAGACCGCCCTCGGTGTTATCGGAACTGCCGGTCTTGCATGGGCTAGCAGTTAGCTTAGCCTGCCCCGCTTCCGCATCCTGTCAGACCGCCGTCGGTGTTACCTCCTCGGTCGCAGCTCCAGGGAGGGCTGTGGTCCCCGGGCCCACAGGACGCAGCAGACCAAGCTCTCCCAGCTGATCCAGCGCCAGCTCTCCCAGCCATCAATCGAAGACACAAACTTAAACGCAGACGTGGACGAAGACACTGCGTGGACGGCACTGGGTGAGGCCGCCATAAACGTGAGTTCGCGCCGCCATCTTCTCACACCGGAAGCGGAGAGGGCAGTTTACTGAACCACGTGGCAGCTCACACACACACACACACACACACACACACACACAGACGGACAGTGACACACATGGACGGCCTTAGAAAAGCAGGGGGGTTTGAGGTCGCTGGTCTCACTTCGACAAATAGCAGAGGAAGTGAGATGTTCTGTGGAGTAAAACTGTAGTCCGAACCACCTTGCTGTCTTTAATATTAAACTTTCCCTCATCGCCAAAGCGTTAACTAGCTCCTGTAGTACTCCCGGTTGTCCTCCAGCCAGCGCTAACCAAGCCCTGCCGAAGCAGTTCACAACACGTGTCCTGAGCTATTGCTATTCTGGGTGTTCCCCGGCTCTGTGACTCAACGTGGTGCGAGTGTGTTATTCATAATAGTAAAACCACTCACTTCTCCTCCATTGATGAAATCCAAGACGAAGTAAAGCTTGTCTGTGGTCTGAAAGGAATAATGCAAGCCAACCAGGAAGGGATGCTTCACATTCTTCAGTAAAACGTTGCGCTCTGCCATGATGTGTTTTTGCTGTAAAAACAAAAAAAAAGAAAAGCGGCGATTCATTGGGAGCACTGTAGTACATTTATATCAGGGTAGAGGTGATATTTTAAACAAATTACCTCTCTCCTGTTGAGAATGACCTTTTTCTGTAGGACCTTAATTGCATAATACTTCCCGTCGTGTTTCCGCTTGGCGAGAAGGACCTTCATCACAAGGAATAGAAAACACATTGAACAGTCTCAACAGCATGGACAAGAGGCCAAAAAACACAAAACACAATAGTGAGGTGTCTTTAAGACTCACTTCCTTTGTAGAAAAGTCTTTACAAGCAGAAGTAAAACTATTGTGGCCGACACAGAACTCCACACAAACAAAAGTTACTGTCGGTTCAAACGTAGCTTAAAGGGGACACTTTTTTGGGGGCTTTGTGCAGATTTTTGCTTCCACTGATGTTTGCTTTTCTGTTTGTCTACAGGTGCTGTTAGGAACCTTGCCGTCTGTTTTTATTTACTAAAAACTTGTGTTTGCTTTTGTATGTGGACTGTTTGTTTTCTACGGCTGCAGCGTGGGTGAAAGTCCGAGCCAAATTTCCCACTTTTTGGGACAATAAAGTTAATCTCGCATCTTCAAAGTGATTTAAGTGGCTGATACGCGAGGCGAACCTGGAACAAAAAGAGGAAGTCCACGATAACCTTACAAAAGTGACATATTTTTCTCCTTTACTTTGGCTCATTTGATTAGGGACAAAAATGTAATGGCTGTTGAACCAAAATAATACTTGAATGTTATCGTCTTTTGAAATTCTTATGACTGATTTGCACCGACGAACGGTCTCGCGTATCGGCGAGAGGAAAGCCACCAGATTTTGCAAGGTCACGTTGTTCCCCTACCTTTCCGAAACTCCCCTTTCCGATGACTTTAAGAAAGTCGAAGTCGGTAGGCTTGGCACTGAAATGGAGACGAAACGAAAAACGCCAAATTATCAAGGAGAAGAAACCGTACAAGGAGGCCAACGAGAAGCGAAATACAGTCACTGAAAAAAAAAAACAAAAAAAAAAACAAGCTCAACCGGTTCGCGGTTCATAACATTAGACTGGTGGGCGCTGATGGCGAGGCTGTTAAAAAGTGCATGCGAGGATGAAACGTACTGTGGATTTGCAGATGGTCCCAGGTTAATATTTCTCGAGGTAGAGTTGTTCTGTGAAGCAGGACAGAAAACATTATATAAATCAGTGGCTTCGGCGTGACTGAAGGCAAATTCCTGGGAGCACTGAGCAATGATCCACCGACTACGGTCCGTACACCGAAGAACACAGTACCTCCATCAGGGCTACATGGAAATAGAGCGGCGGGCATGTATTTAGTGGCCAACAGGGATACACAGCCAGGTCGCCTGGATACCTCAGCTAGGAATAATGGAATAGGACGCCGGTTCTGTTTTGTGGGTTTTCTTCTCTGAACCGGAGCCCTGATTAAGAGGGACGCCCGGGGGCATTTGTATTGCGCAGCTAGAGGTGGGGCACGCCATCCATGATTGGACTACGACCTCAGATCAGATGAGACAACCCGCCGAATTTAAGCATATTACTAAGCGGAGGTCCATGAATACTGGGATGGCATCCAGTGTTTAACCTGTGCCCCCGTCCATAGGGTTAGTGGTTGTGTCAGGAAGGGCATCCGACGGGAAATTTTGCCAGATCATTATGCGGATTGACAAGACCGCCATCGGTGTTGTGCCCTCACAGGGTACCGATGGAAACTGTCGACTCCGCTGTGGCGACCCCTGGGAAACAGGGAACGAGCCGAAAGGAGAAGAAGAAGGGATACGCAGCTATCAAATTTTTTATTTTTTTTGGATTTTTCTCCCCAATTGTATCTGGCCAATCACCCCTCTCCGAGCCGTCCCGGTCGCTGCTCCACCCCCTCTGCCGATCCAGGGGAGGGCTGCAGACTACCACATACCTCCTCCGATACATGTGGAGTCGCCGGCCGCTTCTTTTCACCCGAGAGTGAGGAGTTTCCCCAGGGGGACGTAGCGCGTGGGAGGATCACGCTATTCCCCCCCAGTTCCCCCTCCCCCCCGAACAGGTGCCCCGACTGACCAGAGGAGGTGCTAGTGCAGCAACCAGGACGCATACCCACATCCGGCTTCCCACCCGCAGACACGGCCAGTTGTGTCTATAGGGACGCCTGACCAAGCCGGCGCTAACGCGGGGATTTGAACCGCCGATCTCTGTGTTGGTGGGCAACGGAACAGACCGCTATGCTACCCGGATGCCCCCACTGCACTAGATTCTTTACATAGACCAAACACCAAGCACCGTTCTAGCCCAATCCTTACAGACAACAATATAGATTTGAGACTTTTCTTGGGTTGAGTTGACAAAAATATTCTAAATTCAAAGTTATGTATACATTTTCCAGTCGTTATCTATTACAGCAATTTAAAAGTCCTTCCTCTCCACCTGCTTTAGACTAAATTCCGACTTGCAATGCGCAGTGCTTGACATTTTAGCAGGGAAATTCTCGGTATTCCAGATTAGCGTCAACATTATAATGTGATAGCAGTGTCTGCATCTGTGCATCCTTTGTTTGTGCCGACAAAGGGGGAAAAAAACATTGCAGAAAACATAGTTATTTAGCTACCTAGTCAAGTCAGATTTATTAATGTAGCTCTGAATAATCAGCCCCAGAGGGCTTTACAATCACATTTACATTCGGTACAATGTACGACACCCCCTATCATTATCCAAAGGAGTTGAACAAGTGCAACTGGACTTGGTATATATCCGTGAAGACGTTTCGCCTCTCATCCGAGAGGCTTCCTCAGTTCGTGCCTTTCTGACTAGACCAAGCTAGTCTGACTGGCTGGCGATGAGACTCAGAATTTCCCCCTATCATTAGTTCCTCGATTAGGATGAGGAGAATCTTCACAGAAAATAAACGTGTCAGGGAAAAAAAATAAAAATGGAAGAAACATCAGGAAGCTCATCAGAGGAGGCACCCTCTTCCAAGACAGATCGGCATGCCGTAAGTGCCGAGTGGACCGAGTAACAAGCGGCAACAGATGTGCAATAACCATCCAATGAGGCACAGAGTGGTTACACACAGCGCAAAGCAGTGCAGACCATTATATACAATCAATAGACAAGTTATAATGAAACCGGCAAAACCTTACTTTGTCATCCTCATCCTCAGATGCATCTGAAAAGTTTTGGGATTTGTCCATCTGCAGGAAAGCTCGCACATCTGGGCTGAAAAGGGGAAAAAAAAAAAAAAAAAAAGGGGACCAAGCGTTCACATGTAAGCAGGTGAGATTGACAAGTGCAACAACCGACAAGTCGGCACTACTTTTCTTCCAGCTTTTCTACCCAATTCATGTCAAGGACAAACAATGTACGGCTGATGTAATTTTATTCGAATTTGGATCTTTTGATTCCGACCATTAACGTCATTCATCTCATAGAGCTCGTTTCTCAATTTGATACGGTCGGTAATCTAATTGGGTGGCAGCAGGAGCATCTTCTACTCACTGTTTGCAGAGCTGAGGATGGGAGACAATTCGCTGGATGAACTCATGTAGTCCGGCTCTTCTCTGCTTGATGAACTCTATTACATAGATACAGGGGGATAACATTGGTATATTGTCAATATGACCGCTGAAGATGTGGTTTACTGACACGCACGCACACAAAATTGCCCGGTCGGCTATCATAAACAACTTAATCTGTCAAATTACTGTGATCTGATTAGTTTGACTGAAGCCTATTCGTGCAGGGATCACATGGTGGGATGGGGGTGGGGTGGGGGGGTGATGCGACTCTTTTGTGAACACTTACCCGGGTCAAAATTGTCTCCAAATATCCTCTTAGCAGGAATTTTCAAGTTCATAGATGGATACTGTTTCCTTAACTGCATTAAAAGACAGAACAAGGATAAGGCTTAATAAATTGCGTAAGTAAAGACTACGGTCACAAGAATTTAATTAGTCGCATTTCTAAATGTCAAGGTCAGAGGTACGACAAGAATACAGTGACAAAACACAAAAATGCAAAACCGGCGGTCCTGAGGTGCAGATGCAACATTCGAAAGATGCTTTTTTTGCACTTCTGGGCAACTAGTTTGTTGGTGCATGTTGCATCTGCATCTCAAGGTTGCTAGTTTTTGTTGTCGTGTGTTATATTTGCACGCCGGAGCTGCTAGTTTTTTTTTTTTTTTGTATTTTGCATCTGCACCTCAGGGCCGAGTTTTTGTGCTTTGCACTTCTGCAGCGAACAAAACGTGAACGATGAAGAGGATTTTTATTAGCGCTGAACTCCAGCTGAGCACATAACCGCGGAGACTTTCATACGATCACTGCTTTACTGTGCTCCTAGGATATCCTGACAAGGGGCCGGTTACCCACAACCTTTAATGTCGGTTTCCTCTCAGCAACACCTAGAGGTTCCTCCACTTACTGTGTTGTAGAGTTTGTCGAACTCCGCGTATCGCCTGAAGACGAACCACTCGTGTCTCCCGACACCGACCATTACTTTGTAAACCTACAAAAAAAATCGGCAAGATGGAGAAAACATTGAGGTGTGACGGCAGCGGGAAATGTGAACATGGTCACATATAACTTATGACACCAGCACGAGCATCACTCATAGTGCCTGACCATTATGATTGGATACCCCCCCCCTTTTTCTCCCTAATTGTATCCGGCCAATTGCCCCACTCTTCTGAGCCATCCCGGTCGCTGCTCCACCCCCTCTGCCGATCCGGGGAGGGCTGCGGACTACCACATGCCTCCTCCCAGACATGTGGAGTCGCCAGCCGCTTCTTTTCACCTGACAGTGAGGAGTTTCACCAGGGGGACGTAGCGCGTGGGAGGATCACGCTATCCCCCCCAGTTCCCCCTCCCCCTGAACAGGTGCCCTGACCGACCAGAGGAGGCGCTAGTGCGGCGACCAGGACACATACCCACATCCGGCTTCCCACCCGCAGACACGGCCAATTGTGTCTGTAGGGACGCCCGACCAAGCCGGAGGTAACACGGGGATTCGAACCGGCGATCCCCGTGTTGGTAGGCAACGGAATAGACCGCCACACCACCCGGACGCCCATTATGACTGAATATTAACCCAGCTTAGCTTCGCTCTTAAATTCTGTTCATTTTACCAGAACTGAATGGGGGGGGGGGGGGGGAGAAAAAAAAGCCTTGCACTTACGGTGTAACGCTTCTTCTTGTCCCTTTGCTCGTTGTGGCAGGGTATGCTGACATTGGGGCAATTGGTTTGCACCTCCATTCTGAGATTCGCCGGAACTTTAGAGGTCAGAGGTCGTAGCGGATCGGTCAGGGGTCCGAGGCTTCAGGGATCCTCCCGGGTAGACTTCATGTGTGCAACTGGCCCATCCCCATCCTGGCTCACTGCTGCAGAGGAGCAATGTGCAAAAATTACTCCTTCTCCCTCTTAAATCGCCGTCTGCGAGCACAACGCTACCCTGACGGTCAGTAAGCGTCAACATACCTGCAAGTATGTACAAATACACTCACATTTCACACACACACACACACACACACACACAGTCTTGGAGGTCCTCGTGTCTTCTGGGGGGGGGATTCCTCAGTGAAGACCGTTGACCGTGACTACACAGACAAACGCATCTAGGATCAGTGATCTGAAACCACCCAGTGGGAGGGCTTGCTTCTCTTACCGCAGCCTCTCTCAGAACCCAAACAGCCATCCCCCCCCCCCCCCTCTGGTGATTCACACGCGCTTTCTACTTCCGCTGCCTATTTCCTACAAATCTCATTCCAAAACTCCATTATTGCAAAAAAATGTGCAGTAATACTTTTAAGTTTCACCAAAAGCACTGACAAATCCATTTTTCACCGCACCTCATCTGTCTTTTTGTTAACTGTTGACAGTACTACCCCCCCCCCCCCCCAGCAGGAAAAGGGTCCAAATTTCTGCAGCCTTGTTCACGGGCATTCATCTGACATACACGAGCAAGTGCACGCGCTGGGTCAGTGATATTTTCCTCTCCCCCCCCCCCCCCCGCCTGTGGAAAGATATTTTCAGATAAGCTTCCAGGGCTCTTTTAAGCCCACGTTACACAATAGCCGTGAAGAATAAAAGTTGCCCTTCTCCGACATTAAGATAAGGAAAGCATGCTGCAACGCCGTAGTCACGAATACCAGACGAATGGTAGGTTACGGCTACGAATCCCAGAGGGGGGAGGGGGTGGGGTGGGGGGGGGGACATAGTTCATCACTATTATGGAGCCCCCTTACAAAGCTCTCCCGAGTGCATCACGTCCGAGAATAACGACTTGCGTCACGTGAACTCGACTGCAGAGGCAAGACACGCTACGACTCTGTACCGTCCCGAGATTAAAAAGTAGTAAAAGCTTTTATTGACGTGGGCTGGATCGAAAAGGAGTCATTATTTCTCCTTTGTCCACGACATCAATCTGGTTTGTTAGGTCATGTCTGTATTTCTTTGACAACAAAGCTCTCTGTCTGTCCCTTTTGGCTTGGTCTCTTTGTTTGACGACAGTGAGGTCAGCCCAGCTTGCTCAATGTCTTTTTCTTCCAGCTCGTGACCTTCTGCCATTCAGAGCCCGTCATTTCACAACTTTCTGTGTG
>NC_079229.1:6272326-6294058 GCF_029633865.1 Lampris incognitus
CATTTAACCCAATGTTGATGGTGCAACTTTCACCTGCATCCCCCAGGTCTTGTGATGCAGTGTTGGAAATGGGCTAAATTTGGAAGGGGGGGGGTGGAGAGGGCTCAGCAACTTTTGCCCCCCCCCCCCCCCGATCATCAGTTCCCCCACCTGTTATCAGCAAGCATTCCGAGAGCAATTATCGGAAGAACCAATATCCATCCACCCCTCTCCCAAAATGACAACCGTCCCCCTTCAATCATCCAGGAGGCACACAGCCGGATCACCATTCGGCTAAACGGCGTGGCTCCACCCCGACAGCTCCGGAGACAACAACCCTAAAACGGACACCACAAGTATTTCAAGGTGGACGATGCGGACCCCCCCTCCCCCTGCGCAACTTCGGATGACAGCCTCCCCTTTGCACGGCGGCGTCGCGCAGCGGCGTTTCAACGCGGATCACGTGTGCTGTGTGGGGGGGTGTGGGGGGGAGGACATGCCTTCGGGTTTTTTTTTTTTTAGGAGGAGCAGGAAACGAACACTCCACTTTAAACAACTCTAAAGCTTTCACACACACACACACACATGGGGGGAGAGGGGGGGGTACGTAACGATCACCGTGACTTTCCTCCCCTACGCGCATTTTCCACTTGTCGTAAAACGCGTCACACGTCCAGGTGTGCGGAACGTGCTCGCCGCTGCGCACAAAAGTTGGACGGCAACTTAAAATGTCGCTGCGGACCCCCCCCCCCCCTCCCCCTCCACCCCCTCCCGTTACGGTATGTCCCTCACAACTGGAATTTCAGGTCCTCCTCCCGAGGAGGAGGAGGAGGAAGGCAAAAGTTGTCACCCGGTGGCGTCCCCCCCCTCCCCCCCGCGCGGTGAACGCGAGTCGGGGGGGGACGCACGAATTCGCCATATTTAAACAGCCGCTTGGCCTGCCGGCGCCCTTGAGCAGACGCGGAGTTCCTCACGTTACCTTTACGACGCGGCGTTCACTCATCCGCCCTCCTCCTCCTGGCTCGAGGGAACGCGTCCGAGCGAGGCCCGACCCAAAGGAGTTAGCCTGTAGTGGTTGTTGTTGTTGTTGTTGTTGTTGTGTTTCACCTCCCGTCGGCTTCCCACCCGGGAGAGCAGGAGACACGCAGGCGTCCGTCGAAGCCGCGCGTCAACTTCCCAATGAAGCGTGTCACGGGACCGCGTTTCCACCCCCGAGCAGGACGGTGGAAACGCCGAGGCTTTTCCCGAAAGCGTGCCGACACCGCCACCTACCGGCGGGACGGTGCTACGGGCGCGCCCCCGTTAAGGCCGACGCCGCTCCTGAAGATGGGGAAGCCGGGGGGGGGGGGTGGAGGTGGGGGGGGGGGTCAGTAAACAAACCTTCTCACGCGCGTTGTCCGGTTCGGCGCAATGGCCGCACATGGTTCCGCCGCAGCGCCGGCGGCGCACCGAGGCTACAGACGGCGGTAAGTAAAGCAGCGACAGAAACCCAAAAATGAAGAGAAGCCGAACCCCGCAATCGCACGTTGTACTCAAAAGCAGGCGGAAAATCAACAGGAGGAGGGGGGGGGGAGGAGGGGAGGGGGGGGCAAAGTATGACGGAATTGACCGTTGCTCCTTTCTCGGCCGTTCTGACCCAACGGACGCACCACGCGAACTGCTTTCAAAGAAAGACGCCGTGAAAGTTTATTTTTTTTAATTATTTTTTTATTTGCTCTAATAAAATATCCACACATTTTAGTCCCGACGTGAACAAAATGTGTTTCGCCCACAAGGTGTCAGAAAAATACCGCCGCAGAAGTCGCCGCGGAACGTTGAAGCGGCGCAAGGGGAGAGAGGGGGGGGTGTTCCCGGGGGGGGGGGGGTGTTCCCGGACTGCCTCCGAATTCGCTACAATGTAGCCATTTGTCGGCGTAATCAGCGCCGGTCGTACGTCGCGGCTTTTTCTTCTTCTTCTTCTTTTGATTCTCGATTTCCTGCACCGCTTATGAATAACGGGCACGTATGTGGGGGGGGGGGGGCATTTTCTGCACGGCGGCTCATAAAATAAACGGCGGTGTGCAAAAAAAAAAAAGGAGGAAAAAAAAAGCAGCGGCGGGTTTTTGCTCATGAATAGATCCGTTCTGTGCAGGTGAGGGTACGGCGCTGTACAGAAAACGCGCGCGCGCGCGCACGCACGCGCACACACTTTATTAAATTTACATAGCTACCGCCTCTGTATGCGAGAGTATGCTATACTTGTCGTGTCTTGACTCGCCATGTCAACTGTTAATTTCACCTTTGACGTGACTTTAGTTTCAGTTTAAACCCGTTTCTTCTTCTTACACGGAATTTTACCTTACTTTTAGTCAGTCTTTTGTTATTTTAGCTTCAGTTTTTTTTATTTCTCATGCTGGACTGTAGATACTGTAATTTTATAATTTTATATATATTTTTTGTTTTTGTCTTAAACGTAATCTGTTATGTCATATTCTTTGACTTTTTTGAGGTTGAACTGCACGCTAAGCATTCCATTGCCAGCAATGCCTGCCACGTTGTATTGTTGTGCATTTGACAAATAAAACAACTTGAAACGAACACACGCACACACACACCCCCATACACATATACACACATACACACACTTATCCCCCTCAACAGACGCACACGCACACACACACACACGCAAAAACCTCCCTCCCTCACTCCCCATTTGCCGACCAATCAGGAGCCAGGCCGCCTGCGCAGATTCAAACACCCCTCTGGAAGGAGGCTGGGCGCGAGAATCGGCGGGACGGACGAAAAACCAAATAACGCCAAAAAAACACAGGGACCGATAAACTGGACTCATTCAGTCGGGACGCGTGGAGAGAGAAAAGAAAGAAGAAGAAGAAGAAGAAGACGAAGAAGAAGAAGAAGAAGAACAGCAGGAATATGGTCGCTTCTCCAGCGCAGAGTCGGCCTTGACGGTGCTCTCCGGGTTTTGGGGCAAAGCAGCAGAAGAAGAAGAAGAAGAAGAAGAAGAAGAAGAAGAAGAAGAAGAAGAAGAAGAAGAGGGTCACGGCGATGTTCGCTTTTGTTAGGCTGTGTTTCTTCTTCGCCGGGAGGATGATCACCACAATGCGCGACGCCGATGCCGCGCCAGCGTAACGTGGAGGACCCGCACCGCCGCTGCGACGTCTCAGGAAAAAGCAGAAGAAGAAGAAGAAGAAGAAGAAGAAGAAGAAAAAAAGGTGGGAAAATGACGGACGCTGAGCTGCGGGCTTAAGGTTTACATGCCACCGTAGAGGACTTGACGTACACTGAGATTCGCAACTCTTTCGACCAACACCACCACCCCCCCCCCGGACCGACCGGCTGTCATGGACAACGTGAAATCGCGCAGGTGGGTGCCGTCGACCAACTTATGGCGTGAGTTTGATGGTTGTTGTCTGCCGTGGGACTTGCTTGTCGGCGGTCGCGTGCAAGTTCGCGTGCGCTGCCGTAAAGCGCGACGCTTGACAGCTGAAGGAAGTTTGCACGTTGCGTCGGTGGTTCGATCGCACCTGCATGCACCCTCTTCCCTATACGTCGCTGCAAGGGGCGGTCATGGTCCAGACTAGTCCGGGGGGCTAAACCGCCCGAAGCGGCCCCGGGTCGTTGTAAGCCGGGGGGGGGGTCGTCTTCTGAACCGGTGGTAGTTTGGACCACGGCTGAGAAAGCAGCCCGGGTGGACTGGGGTGGTGTGGGGAAAACCCCAAACTAGACCCCTTTCCGCCGGTTGTTGGTGCAGAAGTCCCCGTGCAGACTTTGCGCACCCCGGTGGGTGGTCAGCATCCGAGGAAACGCACATGACTTAGGACCGACAGGGCGGTCGCGTCACTTTTAATTCAAGTTTTCACTCGCGCTACCCCCCCCCACCCCCTCACCCCCTTTCTCCAAATTGCGCTAATTAAAGGAGATGAAATGTTTTCGTTTTTTTTTTGTTTTTTTTTTAGTGGTTCCCTTGTGAGCCCCCTATCCGTTATCTCGATGAGGGGGAGGGGGGGGGGGGTACCTGAGAGCCAGGGACAGAGAAGAAAAGTTGTTTTCTAGGAATTAAGTATTCATGCTGTCTTATTAAATGACCACATTTCATGTAGGCTGCACCCAGGTCGTTGAAATTCAAAGGCAGCTGGGTGCAGACAACTGAAGAGTGTTTGCATGTGAATGGATGAATTAAGTATTGATTTACGATCTGAGTGGAGCCTAAACACACAAGCATGGCAGTGACGTCATTTCAGCTTGAATGAGCTGTTCAGAGGCGCGTGCCCCCCCACACACACACACCCACACACACCCACCACCACTAAACTCCACCCCACCCCATCGCCACCCCCTTTGTGTTTCCATCTGGGGTAAAAAAAAAAAAAAAGACACCATCACCAGTCCCAGGTTTGAACTGGGGACATTATAATGTGTTGCTGCCTCCATCCTGCTGGCCAGCATTTGACTATGGCCGTGTGAAGCAGTGACTTGAGTTGATTATCTTCCACAATACACGTGTCTTGTTTACATAAAGTAGGTTCAAAGAACTTGTTACAACTTTGCGACTCATTGAAATATCAAGTCCACACGTCATTCCCCAGGCAAGGGACGTGGACAACGTCCCAATTCAAAATATGAAAGGGGAAAAAAAAAATCCCCACTACTTTTTGAATCTTCATTGATTTTGACCGTTAGGGCTTTGCCATTCCCCTGGCCCCACCCCAGCGTACCTCCTACTCCAAGTCAGTGACACACACACACACACACACACACACACACACACACACACACACACACACACACACACACACACCTCTGGAGGAGAAAGAGCCTGTTGATGTGGGAACACACATCTTTCCGCCAGCCCCTTACACCCCTCCTTCCTGTTCAGCCATAGGTCCAAACTCACTTCCACCTTCTCTCTGCTCCAGTGAGGGAATCAGGCTTTGCCAAAACTCTCTTGCTATGCACAGGTCTTCACTCCTGAAGAAGCCCTTTCATCCACCATCAAACACAGGATGCCAGAGACGCGCTTGTTCTCCTCCCCCCCCCCCTTTTTTTTGTGTCTGTGTGTTTCTGCAGACTTGCTCTCTGGATACACATGGCAGTGGCTGTCTAAAATTCTCCCTCACTTACACGAGTCTTCCACATTACTAATATTAGATCCAGAGGGAAGTGTTTTCCAGAAACACGTCTTACATAAAAACGGACGCACGGCGCTCGCCTACGGTTTTTTTTCTTCTTACTGTGAAGGGAAAGGAGAGAAGTTGTGTTGTTTTGCCCTTAAAGGATCCGAGCTTTACAAAATCACAAGGAGAGCAGTTGTTTATTACCCTGATATGTTGTTCATAATTTGTTGGGGGGAAAAAAAGGTTTAGTTAAAAGTAGTGATGGTCATAGTTGCAGGTCCACAGCTTGGAGAAGAGCCCGCTTTGGCGGTTTTGTCCCCTCTGCCATTGCAGCTCCAAACAAAATACCCCGCTGACCATATGTTTGTAGTGTGCAGCTCTACTGCACACCCATGTGTAATAGTGTGGATGTCGTATGTATGGCGGTAAACTTGTATTTTAATCTACATGCTGTGGCAGCAAATTTCCTCAAGAAGGCCAATAATCTATCTTGGTGAGTTACAAAAGCTAATGAAAAGTAGCTTAAATAGATGCCAGATACGGAAGACGCCAGCTTTGGCAGCATAAACAATGATCTGGTAGATAAGCCTGTTTTGATAAGTGTTAGGAATGTCCTGTTGGATATGATGGACTCACTCTCATTAGTAAGACTGCTGTCATCTTTTTGAGACCCAACTTTTCATCCTTGCTCAGTCCATTAAAGCTGAAGATGTTTCTATTCACCCCCCCTAAAAACATCTTCATGGTAGGTGAATGACTCATGCAACGGGTTGGCTGAAGCCAGTTTTGGTCTTGGTATGCTGTATGTCAAATGTTCAACACATTTTTAAGTATTTTGGTCCGTATCGCAAAGCTATGTATCATCATGTTGTGCATTATCATTATTGTTGCTATTGCATATTCAAAGAAATTGTATCGTATCATAATCTATCATGGCTTTTCTACATTTAGGCCATTTGGCAATGAAAATTTTTCATATTCAAATGCTTTGCCAAATATTGCAACGTTATTTGTGCTATATGTGGACACAACTCTTTCAGTATAATTTTGTTTTTCAACCCTTATAAAGTTTGATGCTAAATGCTAAGGACTTGGCATTTGCAAAACAAATACAATTTCATCATGTAACTTTTAGATCAAGTATTATGCACAGCCTCACAGAGCGCCACTCATAAGGGGGCTTCTGAAATATTCCGACATTTGATAATACAAATTATAGCCTCTTTTAATTGTTATGGCCTCTTGTACTTGTTATCCAAGTAATTTTGTTCCATGTATTTAATATCCAATTAGCTTCAACTTAGGTATGCTCCATAAGCATATGTAAGGTTATTTATGGATGACATCATGACAGAACTGGACTCAACCATAGCCAGGCAAAGTTCATTTTTCCCCCTTTTCTCTTTCTGCCTTTATTCTATATAGCGAGGACGAGGATGAAGAGCTACACTCAACAGATCCAGAGAGTAAGGAGAAGAGCAAAGACAGAAAGTCCCTGTGCAAGGTCAAATGGTCTCGAGATGAGGTGAGTTTATCAGTGCTTCATACCATGTATGAGGTTCCTGGCTTAAGCATGAGTGACTCAGAGGAACGACCACTGTGGTGTGTGTGTGTGTGTGTGTGTGTGTGTGTGTGTGTGTGTGTGTGTGTGTGTGTGTGTGTGTGTGTGTGTGTGTGTGTGTGTGTGTGTGTGTGTGTGTGTGTGTGTGTGTGTGTGTGTGTGTGTGTGTGTGTGTGTGTGTGTGTGTGTGTGTGTGTGTGTGTGTGTGTGTGTGAGATCAAAATGGATCAGATGTCTTGGGAAAAGTTTGCTCACTGCTGTCGCTGTCATAAACAGAAGAGCTGCAAAAGTTTCTCGGTGCAAGGGAAGTCGATAAGGGCGTTAGATAAGAGGAAGCTATTCAAATGGGTTGGTTACTTTAACTCTCTCTCTCTCTCGCTCTCTCTCAGGATGAAAAACTAAAAAAACTAGTAGAACAACATGGAACTGACTCCTGGAAAATAATTGCCAACCTTTTTCCAGTAAGTATATATAGTGTTTTACCCAAGGGATGTAATTTCTATTGAAGAATGGGCTGCCTTGGCTAGTGAACTTGTAATGAACAATGCTATCCCGTTATTTTGTATAAGCTAGCTGAAAAGTTGCTGTAAGTGCCAAAAGTATAAAAGTGTTAATAGTTAATGAGGCAAAACCATGCTTTGTCAGTCTTTAGTTATTCAAAAATGTATTGTTCTATTTCCCAGTAGTCCCTTGAACACAGCACTGAAGATATAGTAGCTTTTGTTCAATTGAAATCTTCACACATGATAATGAGCATACATAGAAAACTGTATTCACACAGTTTTCAAACGGCGAGTGAGAAGCTTCTTGGTTCAAACTTTTCTCTCACCTGGCCCCAAAATGGTGAAATGAATTCCCGGACTCCCATCAGAGCTACTGACTCGCTTACTTCGTTCAACAAAGGAAGGCCTACGTTAATTATATAATGGTCTCTAGTGGCACTTTGCAGCTACTATTTGTCATCTCATACTGAAACACCATCATTAATGGTACTATTGTTTCCTTCGACTTGCACGTGACATTTTATGCTCTTATAACACTCACTTGTCTGCTGTACTGACAGTATGTGGCAACTTGAATCTACTTTGTACTGTGATTCTCTTAATTCTTCGCCTGTTGATAATCCAAGGTGCACTTACACTAATGCATGTGGCATGACGTGCACACTTGGCTTTGATGTGATTACTATGTAGCGCTCTATGATGCTAGTTGGTAACACTCGAATGTATCGGCTAGTTGCTGACTCTGTTGTAAGTCGCTTTGGTTAAAAGCATCTGCCGAGGGGGCATCTGGGTAGCGTAGCGGTCTATTCCGTTGCCTGCCAACACAGGGATCACCTGTTCGAATCCCCGTGTTACCTCTGGCTTGGTCGGGCGTCCCTACAGACACAATTGGCCATGTCTGCGGGTGGGAAGCTGGATGTGGGTGTGTCCTGGTCGCTGCACTAGCATCTGCTCTGGTCGGTCGGGGCGCCTGTTCGGGAGGGGGGGGGATAGCGTGCTCTTCCCACGTGCTATGTCCCCCCAGGTGAAACTCCTCACTATCAGGTGAAAATAAGCAGCTGGCGACTCCACATGTATCGGAGGAGGCATGTGGTAGTCTGCAGCCCTCCCCGGATCAACAGAGTGGGTGGAGCAGCGACTGGGATGGCTCGGAGAGCGGGATGATTGGCCAGGAACAATTGGGGAGAAAAGGGGGGGAGCATCTGCCGAATGTGTGAATGTAAACGTCTTCTTATGTCATTAGAGGAAGTCGAGAGTCACAACTGCCATGTAAATCGAAAGGGGTGTCGGTATCACTGGTGATGTTTTACTGTGACATACAGTGGACCCATCCTATCAACCCACCCCTTTCCCGATCTCATTCTTATTTGCTGTCTAAACCATTTAACAGCTAATTCCCATTGCCTGTAATTAGGAGGTGCCTAACAGTGAGGGTTTTGTCGTGGGTGCGGTGACTGGTGAAGCAGACTGCTCTCAGAGGTGAGCCTGTCTGTTACAGGTGTATGTGTGTGCTGTGTAACCAGGTGTTGTGCATTGTTTGACACTGTCACAGGGGAGAACAGATGGCCAATGTCAGCACCGCTGGCAGAAGGTGCTCAACCCAGAACTGGTGAAAGGACCTTGGACAAAAGAGGAGGATCAGAAGGTAAGAGGATCTGGGAACTCCCTGCCCGGGATAGAAAAGGGTACCATAAATGACAGAATGATAAATAATAGGGGAGGTGTTGAGGAAGCTGTAGCAAGAGGACAGGGCGGCGTGAGTTGAGGGTACACAACGCAAACATATATGAGAATGTGCAGTGTGTCTTTCCCACCAGACTAACAGAGCTTTGCACACGCACTAGCAACTTTCCCGCCAACACTCTTCATTTCGGCCCAAGTGGGGTTTTTTTTCTCTCTCTCTCTCTCCCCCCTCTTTTTTTTTTTTTTTTGGATATGCAAATGCTCCACTACCTCATGCCTTATACAACTCAGACTTTCCAAGAGTCTGGTTTAGAGTCCAGCCCTAATGTCTGTCCAAGTCGTAGGGGGTACATGCATTCCTTAAATGGAGCACTACGCTGCAGGAATGTGGAGAATGGCGTCTCGTTCGACCAAAACGTTGGCGTCACAACAACAGAAACACAGACCTATCTGTAATAGAATGGCCTGCCAGCTATGACGTCAACATTTTTCAAGTGAGACAGAAACAGCCAGCAGATTCTGCTCCTACCGCTGCGTTCTAAGAACTGTTGCTGCAGCATTGAGAATAATAACTATCAATGACAGAAACTCCTGCTGTCTGTATGGGGCTATGTTGTGAATGGAGCCAAGCAGGGCCTAATTTATACTTCTCACTTGTAAAGGCCTAGAAATAAAGATGAGAATGTCAGCAGGTGCAGTGCTGTTTAGTTGTCTGAATGAGATATCACCAATGTCAATTATTTACTAATTTTTCCCTCCCGAATATATTTGTGCAGGTTATAGACCTTGTACGCAAATATGGTCCCAAGCGCTGGTCAGTTATTGCTAAGCACCTCCATGGGAGAATCGGAAAGCAATGCCGTGAGCGATGGCACAACCACCTTAACCCTGAGGTGAAGAAGTCTTCATGGACCCAGGAAGAGGACCGGATCATCTATGAGGCCCATAAACGGCTGGGCAACCGCTGGGCTGAGATCTCCAAGCTCCTGCCTGGACGGTAAGAGCCTGTCAGCCATACACTCCATGCTTGTCTCTACTGACAATAAAGTGGTGCTCCGCATCATATGTGTACGAAGGTGAAAGTTGAAATTGTCCAGCATTAACAAACCCCACCTTCTCCTTTACAGGACAGACAACTCCATCAAGAATCACTGGAACTCCACCATGAGGAGAAAAGTAGAGCACGAGGGCTACCTACAGGAGGGCTCCAGGGCTATCCCCTCCTCTCAAGGCGGAGTGAAGAGACGCCACCACAGACCCTGTCCTCCCCCACTACCCGACCCCCAGCATTGTGACCATAGTCCGCTGGCCATCCCAGGACCCATCCAGGTCAGCTACCCCACTTTGCTTTGCCATCTATTCGATACCAAACGGTTAACTTGGTTACAACCAGGGAAGTTTGAGTATACTCTTTGGTTTCTTGCATCTTTAAAAGTAGTACCAGTAATATTGTGTATAGAAAGACATTTGGGCATCTGCTGGTCTGTTAGGTGGTAATAACTGGTCTTTGGCTTGAAAACATTACCAAAGGCTTATAGAATATATCTGGAAGGGAAAAAAATCCCGTTGCAAAATGCTTTTTGTGGATTGGCAGAAATGCCAGTTACAGTGCTAAAACTTGAAGGGGGGGAGTATGTTTCATCTGCTAACGAATTCTCTAGCTACTTTGAATTTGTGTTGCAGACAGTTTTGTCTGTCTATTTCTAGAAACAGCCCATCAAACAGGCACATGTGCAGGTGTGTTTAAGATCATTTGCATTAGCAATAACGGAGTATCACTTTGACTCTGAGGGGCAATGTCAGATGTCAAAACGGAGACAGATATTAGTCAATTAATCCGGGTTTTTTTTTTTTTTTATAGAAGAACTTCCCTTTCAGGTCGTCATGGTCTGGTGCAGGAAGAGAATGTTGCATCTCAACAGCGTTTTCTTATATTGGCACATAGTATCTCTAAATCTTGAGCTGTGTTATCAAGCCTGGACTGAGTTTCTTGTGAATCTTGTCGGCCTTAGTGCAACCACTTGATGCAACGGTCCTGAAGATTGTCATTATTGCATTGCCTACCAACACAGGGATCGCCGGTTCGAATCCCCGTGTTACTTTCGGCTTGGTCAGGTGTCCCTATAGACACAATTGGCCGTGTCTGCGGGTGGGAAGCTGGATGTTGGTGTGTGTCCTGGTCGCTGCATTAGTGCGTCCTCTGGTCGGCCAGAGCGCCTGTTCAGGGGGGAGGGGGAACTGGGGGGAGTAGCGTGATCCTCCTACGTGCTGCGTCCCCCTGGCGAAACTCCTCCCTGTCAGGTGAAAAGAAGCGGCTGGTGACTCCACATGTATTAGAGGAGGCATGTGGTAGTCTGCAGCCCTCCCCGGATCAGCAGAGACGGTGGAGCAGAGACCAGGACAGCTTGGAAGAGTGGGGTAATTGGCCGGATACAATTGAGGAGAAAAGGGGGGGGGGCAATAAATAAAATGATATCCAGTGACAAATTATTGGCAGTTATTTCTGCCACCTGTTAAATGTGAGGTAGTTCTACTCTGGCCGAGGACTGAATCCTGCCAGAAACGATCTCTCCTGTCTCCCTTATTCTAACCCCGCTTCCATTCTGTCTGAATGAATAACAATACCAAATGTGAGTGGACCGCCCATCCTCCTTTAAAAACCAACTCTTATTAGCAAATTGTCCTCTTATTTAGTCATTTGTGTGATCCTCTGTCGTAGATGGGGGGATATGCCTATGACTCTCACGGTGGACACTTGCTGGACAGCCTCCTCGATTCCTCAGGCTTCTTATCGGTGAGTGTGTTTGCGTGTGTGTGTGTGTGTGTGTGTGTATGTGTGTGTGTGTGTGTGTGTGTGTGTGTGTGTGTGTGTGTGTGTGTGGGCGTGTTGGGATTATGTGTAAGCATGTCTGTGTATGTATATTGTCAGCAAACTCTTGTCGCATCCCCTTTATTTTCCTGGCTATCTGTAGTTATCCTTTCAAATTGCTGACTCCGGTCTGCGGATCCAGTACTTGAACGGGCCCCTTATTCTCTACTAACATTCATCCACGGATCAGGGTGTTAATGTCAAGGGGGTCCTTTTAAAAAATTATGTGTGTAAATCTGTTATCTTTTTCTTTGTCTCCTTTTTCGTTTTCCGGATTTCTTTCCTCCCACCTTCTCTCCTGCCCTCCTTTCACCTTCCCCATCCCCAAAATGTGTGTTTATTCCAGCCGTCCTGCCTGGATGACCCAGACAAAGAGCAAAGAATTAAGGAGCTTGAACTGCTGCTTATGTCAGCAGAGAATGAAGTCCGACGACAAGTGCAGTGCAGAGGTCCATGTGTAAGGGCATACTCCAAATGTGTGTTAGCGGAATTAGTTAGCATAGCCTGCGTGTGAGTGTGTGTGCGTGTGTGTATGCGTTAGCAGCTCACATACACGTGCGAGTGCAAGTATAGTGCCAATGTATGTGGTCCTGTAGTCTGATTTGCTGTAGTGTTGCTGTAGTAACTAGCTTCCCATCTCGCTACTCATTCCGACTTGGCTGGAGCAGCGCTTGGTAGTCCTCTGCCCACCCCAACCCCCCCCCCCCCCAAAAAAAAGCCTTGTTACCGTCATCCCAACTGTTAACCATCTTTCATTTCCACCTGTTCCCCACTCCCTTGCCCACGCTCTGCCAGTGGTTCGGTCTGAAAACAAGCACTCTCCATCGTTTCCCTCCTCTTCTGTTTTATCCCTGTCTCTTACCAACACAACGTTTTTCACCTTAATCACTCCCTTCATTTAACTGGCTGTGAAGTTCAAGGAAGGCCGAAACGCGCCTCATCTGTTGCTGTCACTGCTAGATGAATTCATTCAGTGAAGTTTTTTTCAGGCCACGGAGGAATCCTAAAAATTTATAAAGATAAAAAAAATATATATATTTCATGACTTGAAACAGTCTTAAAATCAGACACGATTTCCTCCCATCTTATTTTCAAGAGGTAAACCAACTTACTGAAACTTCAGAGGCATGACACTGACAGTCTTACTACGGTTTTACAGTTTATGGATCTGCTGCTGTAGCCATATATCTAATGGCCCCGTTCTTTCTTTCCCGCCCTCCAGAGCATAGAGCACTATTCAGCCTGGTCTGACAGTGTGGCAGATGACACCCTGACCACAAGCAGCAGCAGCCTGGAGGAGCAAAAAGAAGGAATGCCTTGGAGGGGCCCTGAGGTCCCCCAGGGGCCCCCAGGACAGCTCCCTGTCTCCCCCAGCAAGTTCCTGGCTGTGGAGGCCAACACCGTGCTCTCAACTTTGCAGACTATACCCGAGTTTGCAGAGACCATGGAGCTCATTGACTCGGTGAGTGTTTTATGTTTGAGGAAGAGAAAGAGAGAGACACCGCATGAGAAATTACCTCATGAATCTGTGGATTTAATTAAAAATACCAGACGTAGGACATGAATGTGTTGAAGATCTATTGTAGATGTGTTTAACTCTGCAGGACCCTGCGGCCTGGGGTGAAGTGGCAAGCTTCGATGTGTCTGAGACAGTGACGCCCTCCAGGCAGATTCAGGGAGGATACGCCAGCCTGCCACAAGAGAGGACAGTTGATGATGCACACAGCTACACAGTCAGCCCCGTGTCTTCAATCTCCAGCCATGACAGGCACTGCCCACCGTTTGGCCTTGATAAAGCCAACCCCCTCACACCCATCAACACATCCAAACCCACACAGGCGTCCATCGGGAGGAGAAAGAGAAGAGAGAAGGGGGAACAATCCCCCATGTGCGAAAGGAACTGTCAAACCTTCCTGGAAAATGTCACAAACTCCCCCAAGAAAACGCCCACAAAATCGCTGCCTTTCTCCCCGTCACGGGTAAACTAAACTTCAGTCGACTTAGCCCCAACTAGTTCCTCATTCAGCTGACCTCATCCTCGGTGTAAAGTTGAAGTTCTGTGATTGCACTGCCTTGTGGGTAACATCCTCTTTCTGCCTGGTTGTTTCCCCAGATGTTCAACATATCAGGGGCTGAACATCTGAGCCTGGACAACCCAGCCCTCACTTCCACCCCTGTGTGTAGCCAGAAGTGTTTCCTAAACACGCCCCTCCATAAAGAAACCACACCCAAGCACCAGAAAGAGAACGCCGGGTAGGTGAACAACTTAAAGCCACATAATTGCTGTAAGATAGCGCTGGTCTTGGCTGTGTTATGAAGTTTTGTTGACCTGCAAATGGGTTCAGTTCATTGATTTTAAGATGGCAGGTATCCTCTCTAGTTCCAGGACTCCAAAATTTCGCAAGATGGTTATGATACCAGCTCCCCGGACACCGACTCCATTCAAAAATGCTCTTGCTGCCCAGGAGAAAATGCACGGACCGGTGAACATGGAAGTAAGTGGTGAAGTCTTATCGAAGGCACGGCCATGTGTGCCCTTACGGGTGTGGTTTTATAGTTTGCTCACTTCTTTGTCTGTATTAATGTTTCAAATGCTCACATCTTAACCACCCATTCTTGCAATTGTATTATGTGTGTTTGTGTGTGTGTTATCTCTTGCAGCCCCAGCCACTGGCATTTCTAGAGGAGGACATCCGCGAGGTTTTAAAGCAGGAGACTGGAGCTGACATCTTCAACAGGACAGACCCCCAGCCTGAATACAGGACATGGAAACACAATGTAAGTGTAACATCCATGCTTGAATAGCCCTCTCTGTCCCGACACAGTAACTTTATCTACCCGTGCAAATGAAAAATTGGCAGAGAAACTTTACTTGAATTTGCTTTTCTTCAGTTACTGTAACAAAGGAAGGCATCGGACAGTATATTGTGATTTTTGTACCCCTTATCAGTACATGAGCATTTCCTGTTGCATTTTGTGAAGCCTAGATGTTTCATTTCAGATGGATGGCCCAGCTAGGAAGGTACGGAAATCTTTGGTGCTGGACCCCTGGGGCAAGGAGTGCCTCAACGTGCAGCTCTTCCCAGAACAGCTCAACAGTGAACAGGTAGGTCACCCGGAGGTCATCGTGTGGCACAGGCATATGTAAAAAGTGAATGAGGAGCACTCCTCTACCCTCAACAACCACTATTGGCGTGTCTTTCAGCATGACGCGTAACACCTATTTCTTCTTGTGGAGCTGCTCACTGGCCAGCAGTAGACTTGTCTTTTTACTTAATAGTTTGTAATGCAGGGCCTTCCTGGCACGGAGCATTCACGCTTGGTCAACTTTTTAAGACTAGATAAAGATTGTGTTGTTAAAAGTTCCCAGTCTTGGGGGTCCGGGTGGCATGGCGGTCTATTCCGTTGCCTACCAACACGGGGATCGCTGGGTCGAATCCCTGTGTTACCCCCCGGCTTGGTCAGGCGTCCCTACAGACACAATTGGCCGTGTCTGTGGGTGGGAAGTCAGATGTGGGTATGTGTCCTGGTCGCTGCACTAGCGCCTTCTCTGGTCGGTCTGGCGTCTGTTCAGGGGGGAAGTGTGGGAAATAGCGTGATCCTCCCATGCACTACGTCCCCCCCTGGCGAAACTCCTCACTGTCAGGTGAAAAGAAGCGGCTGGCGACTCCACATGTGTCGGAGGAGGCATGTGGTAGTCTGCAGCTCTCCCCGGATCAGCAGAGGGGGTGGAGCAGCGACCGGACAGCTTGGAAGAGTGGGGCAATTGGCCAAGTACAGTTGGGGAGAAAAGGGGGGGGGGTCTTTGATTGGTGACTTTATTTAGTGCAAAACTTACTTGGTGTGGCATTTCCATTATTGGTATTGATAATGGATTTATTAATCACAAGTTCTTGGTTTCACTGGACATTGTTTGGCAGGTATCAGATGAAAATCTCCTGACCAGCTCTTTACTGATGACCCCAATCCTTGAGCGAGAGGAGCGGAGCCGCCCTTTGACCTCTGGGAAGGAGGGCCCCACCTTTATCCCTCTGCAGTGCCTCCTCAGCCCCCTGGCAAAGAGGCCTCCCATCTCCCACAAAACACCCCCACGCGACACACCGGTACAGTTGCATTCATTTTAAACCAGTAGTTAAAAATAAATTCATCCACGATTTGAACCGCTTATTCATACAAACAACATTTTTATTTCTGCTGGAGGGTCAGAGGAGAGATGCTTAGAGTACATGCCAGGATTTAGTTTCAGGAATATGTTACCCTTCAGAGAAGAGAAAATGAAATGGAAAATTGTCTGTAGCAAACCTCCTATATCTCTTAATTCACTGACATAAACAAAACCGGTGTCTGTATAGCCCTGGTTTTCTCCGTCTTTGTCTGTGTCAACATGTTAATCTCCCCCAACGACTCCTCTGTGTTAGTAACCGTCGGCCCCCCCCCCATCTCTTCTGCAGGTGACCAGTGAGTGGGAAGCGGTGGTTTATGGGAAAACGGAGGACCAGCTGATCATGACAGAGCAGGCCCGTCAGTACCTGAACCCCTACCCGTCCTCCGGCTCTACCTCAAGGGCCCTCGTGCTTTGAAGCCGTCCCCCCGTGCCATGCGTGATTGCTATGGGAGCTGCTTTCCTGAAAAACCTCCACGGTATCCTGTAATAGACAATCTAGTGTAGGCAACCAAACACAGATTAAAGATTGTTTTTTTTTAAGCAGAAATGCACTGTATAAGACATAACGAAAACAAAAGCATGGCTGCTGTTTTTATTTCACAAGGTGTTTCTCGATCACTGCCCGAGTATAAACGTGTATTTTGTTTTCAATACACAAAAGGCGTTCTGCCGCATATCAGTTTTGTACAGATAAGACAAACTAGATTTTCTGCACTAGTCGGTAATGTTGAAACAACCTGCACATACAGTAAGTAGGCTGTAGGTATAGGAGGTTTGTTACTAGCAATGGCTGCTTTTGAGTTTGATATTGATAATATATTCTTTACATAAGAAAAAAAAAAAAAGACAATTTTATGACGTAACGCTACACATTATGTATCTCCGCCAGCTTTTTTTCATTGAACTGCCCTGTCGCTGTTGTTGGAGGAAAACCACAAATCTACTGTACAAAAGAGAATTTAAAGAAGAACTATTTATCGTTTAGTGGAATTGTGTGCTTATTTTGTATTTTTGAAAACAAACAGTATTTTTGTTGCCCCCCTCCCCAATTGTACTTGGCCAGGCGGCACGGTGGCGTAGTGGTTAGCACAGTCGTCTCACAGCAGGACGGTCCCGGGTTCGAGCCCCGGGGTAGTCCAACCTTGGGGGTCGTCCCGGGTCGTCCTCTGTGTGGAGTTTGCATGTTCTCCCCGTGTCTGCGTGGGTTTCCTCCGGGGGCTCCGGTTTCCTCCCACAGTCCAAAGACATGTAGGTCAGGTGAATCGGCCGTACTACATTGCCCCTAGGTGTGAATGTGTCGGCCCTGTGACGGTCTGGCGGCCTGTCCAGGGTGTCTTCCCGCCTGCTGCGCAATGACTGCTGGGATAGGCTCCAGCATCCCCGCGACCCTGTGTAGGATAAGCGGTTTGGATAACGGATATAATGGATGGATGTACTTGGCCAATTACGCCACTCTTCCGAGCCGTCCCGGTTGCTGCGCCACCAACTCTGCCAATCCGGGGAGGGCTGCAGACTACCACATGCCTCCTCTCGGTACATGTGGAGTGACCAGCCACCTCTTTTCACCTGACAGTGAGGAGTTTCACCAGGGGGACGTAGTGCATGGGAGGATCACGCTATTCCTCCCAGTCTCTCCCCCCCCCCCCCGAACAGGCGCCCTGACTAACCAGAGGAGGCGCTAGTGCAGTGACCAGGACACATACCCACATCCGGCTTCCCACCCACAGACACGGCCAATTGTGTCTGTAGGGATGTCCGACCAAACCGGAGGTAACGCGGGGTTTCGAACCGGCGGTCCCCGTGTTAGTAGGCAATGGAATAGACTGCCAAGCCACCCGGTCGCCCCCCCAAACACAGTGTTTTGATAAGTGTCAGAAACAGCACAACACTTCGGTAACTCCAAAATCATTGGCTTCAAATAAGAACAACAACTTTAGACAAGGTTGTGTGGTTTTCCGAGACAGGTGCGTCGTCATTAGAGGAACGCGTATCCCCGGTGACACGTAGTCTTGCAGGATGGAGAAAGGAAGTTGTCAGTATTGCACTACTGAGTTGATTTTTGCTGCCGAGGAGGGAGCAGAAAAGAGCGAACTGGATAGCACTTGCGACACGATGGTATGTTTATTTTCTTTCTTTTTTTTTTGAGGACACAAAGTTTCCTTTCCAAGGCCACAGTTTTCGTTGACACACCAGTTGAATGTATTTCATTGCATGGAATTGTGAAAGAACCTCAAAAAGGGTAGGGTACTTAATTGTTTATTGCTTGTTATCTTTTATTTATTGTGTGACGGCTCTAAAGCTCGGATGTTAATATAAATCGGACAAAAGTATACGTTTACGTTTGGCTGACGGGACGGCAGCCTACAAACCCTCGCTCGTCACGAAGCAGTTCAGCCGTTCATCTCTGTCATTGAAAGAAGAAGAAGAAGAAAAGGTCGCCATTGCTTTTCGGTCAGACTGATACCGACCATATCACGTCATCAGTGTTTTACAACAAGCATTCGGTCCAAAAGGATTTACCTTTTGTTTGAAAGCCGTAGGTTTTATTTATTTAATGTCTACTAATTTATTTATTTCTAAAAAAAAAAAGTAAGAAATTATTGAAGAATTCTATTTTCCTTTTCTGTCATAAACAGGAATGGGCTACCATTCAGTTCATTTTTCTCCAAGTTAGTAGAGAAACATGCACTGCCACTAATCTCATCCATCCATTCGTTTCTTTTCCTCTGATCAGACCAATACTAGTAAATAACCATTATGTAGCAATATCACTGATTTTACACACACACAAAAAAAAAAGCATATAGTGGTAGAACTTTTTTTTTTTTGCCGTGGAATTGAAATGTGATGTCTCTTAGGTAGCAGGATTCCATCTTTGACCTCTAATCATAGGCAAATTGCACTTTTTACTCATCGTTTTAAATGTTGGATTGTAAGTTTGCTGACGATGTAGCTCTTGTACTGTGTGTGTTCTCTGGCCTTAGAAGAAAGACGACGCAGGAGTGAGGATAGAACACTGACGTAAAAGGTCAAGCTGCTTCGTTTTTTGTTTTTGTTTTTACTTTTTTTTTTTTCGATACGATGTTCCGTTCTTCTAGCTCTGGTGTTTACTGTTGGAAAACAGCAGCACATACTAGCTGCTGTCTCAGCATGTAAGCAATGTAGATGAGACCTAAGCCTTGCATCTTTTTTGAGGGGGGGGGGGGCAGCAAATGTTATTGGTTAGGGGAGCCATCCCATCTCACCAAGGTCCCAGGGTTTGACACACACCCCCCGCCGCCCCCCAGATACCCAACGATGGGTCAATCAACAGCCTGATTACCTGTCAGTTCAATTAAGTTTGTTATTATAGCCTTAAATCGCAGTTATGATAGAGGAAAATGTACAGCATCCTCCATCCTTAAGCCCGTAATTGCTGTCTTAGTGCCCTTATGCAAGGCAACTCCTCCTGGTCACTCATTGTAAGTTGCAATACGTGGGAGTCTGGGCTGTGATGCTGTTGAGATTCTCTGCCCCGCGCTTTTCTGCAGATAGACTCGTTCACAATACCGACATGATGAAGGCATGTGTGTAAATCACTCAGAAGCACTCTTTTCATTGTAATAAACAAACCAGTATAGTAACACTACTGCTATTAGTCCTCATTAATAACATCATGTCATCTAATCTGGATTTGGACGGGAGGATTATCCAGCGTTAAGCATTTGAGTGAGAAAAAGAGGGGAATCTTGTCAGGGAGATCAAGTGGAAAGATCAGGCAAGTACGCAAGTTTAGAGCAAGGAAAGTAGGCTTAACCAAACTAATTCCTGTCTTCATAAGAGCTTGAGATTTGAACTTTGAACATGGCGGCTGAAGGTGTGTGCAACAGCTGAAGTTGTGTGTATATATGTGTGTTATGTGTTTGTTGGTTTGACCCGTGTTTGTACATTCCATTTTTAGTTCCAAATAATGTTTGTATGTTAACATTTGGCCACGTAGCACCCTTTGTTTTGAGGGAATTAAGTACATGTACAGGATTGTAGCAGTTGTCCTACTACTGTAGTTATGCATGAGCAATATGCAAGATGCTGAATTTAGCTTATATCATTTACAAGGTAATTCACAGATTTCACACATGCGTTATATTTTAGACCGTTTTTTTTTTTCATTTGAAAACATAACCAAGGTACCATAGAATTCCTGCCAACTGCCATTGTAACCATGTACTTAATGCTAAAAAAAATAAAATAAAATGCATTTTTTTTGCATGACACCTGTGGCCTTTCAATTTGCATGTAACTCGCCTTCACGGTGAGCCGTGTAATGTGAAACTGCAGGGGCGGTGGGGGTCTACCCTGCCGTGTTCCCTTGTACAGAATTGTATACCATTCGCTCACAGTAAGTATTTCCGGTGATGGTTCGGGTGGTTTTTACGACAAGCTCATCATAGCCATAGAACGATCTCGCATTGAAAACAAAAGCTGGTTCTACACAAGTATAATTCTCGGGCGGGCTGGGTTTATTTTTAATCCTTCGCCCATTGGGTTTGCTTCTAAACATTCAGCTGGACATGACAGCTAGGCAGGAGCATTAAGGCTGTGCAAATAGAGTGGATGTAGGAAAAACCCATCGTGTGTGTGTCTGTGTGTGTGTGTGTGTGTGTGTGTGTGTGCATGGAGTGAGATACTGTCAACTTGGCCTGGGGTCCGAGGACACGAGCCCCTTCTACAAGAACAAGAGTCCTCTCCACAGGGTCAGCTGCTGGCCCTAAAGGGGCCCACTCACCCATGACTTAATGCCCCTGGGCTCCTTTGTCCCCAGGGCTGTTGGTTTTACAGGCCCATTCACTCAATTTCCCCCAAACGGAGGGAGGAGGCAAGAAACCGATGAGTTGCCCTATGTTGGAAGAGTAACTGTGTACACACATACAACCCATGCACACATGTACACACACTTAAACACAAGCAGGGCATTGCATATGTCCACTACATCAATCTGTCCCCCTCTCGTTCTTGTTCAAGGACTCTCGGGCTTTTGTTTTTGTTCGGCCCGCACCGAGGATCGAACGATGGCAACAGGGCGGCTGCGTCTTAATTGGTCATAGCAGCCCTTCCACCGTATGCTTCCTGTATGCCTTGCTCTAGCTGCAAAATTGTTTGCTTTTTTTTTGTTTAACTTTTTGCCGTGCTGCCAAATGCTCTTTCTTAACAGGAATGTTTTACCCAGTTGTTGTTGCTGCGCAGCTGGCTTCAATAACAGTACACCACATTTTCCATCTTCACTAAAAGTAAAACTTAAAACTGCAAAGTTTGCGCCGCCCCCTTTTTTCCCCCCCGCCTATATAGGTGCCCTGCCTTCTTTATCTCTTCTAAAGAGCCAAACTACGGGGTGTGCACGTAAGAGAGAGAGAGAGCGAGAGTGTGTATGTTGTACACAAGATTGAGGAGAAAGATATTCAACAGAGCCTGCAGCGCCCCAACACCAAATCTCCTCTGCCCGCTCCTTCTTTTTGCACACACACACACACACACACACACACACACACACACACACACACACACACACTGTTTGCCTTTGTGTATGCCAGACAGCAGATGGCAGCCCATTATAGGGCTGACAGAGCAGTCATCTGGCAGGCACCCTGCTACCCCTCCTCATCCCCCCTTAAAAAACAACCAGCAGAGCACGGCACGGATAGACAGTTTAGGCGGGAAAGTCGACAGCCTCCTGTGTGTGTGTGTATATGTGTGTGCATGAGTATGTACATGAGTGTGTGCACGGGTGTGTGTGTGTCAGAATTGGACCCTGGCCTTTCTGAGCGATATAGGTCACCGTTTCCACTCGGTGTGTGTGTGTGTGTGTGTTAGTGCAGGGTGAG
>NC_079229.1:6296758-6306758 GCF_029633865.1 Lampris incognitus
ACACACACACACACACACGTACACACGCGCACGCAAAATTCAAAAGCAGACCGGTGAATATATAAAATCCCCGTCCACCCTCTTGCACGTACCCTGCGGTGCCTAGAAAGATACCCCCCGTTACACAACGGCGGTAACGAAACGCAAAAAATCGCCGGGCCCGTCGCTCCCGAGCGTTGACGTCGCGTCCTGGGGTCACGTCCGAATTCGTATCTCAGGGCGGTTTTGTTGTTTTTTTTCTATTAGTTTGCACCCCCCATAAAATCTCCATATACATTTAGGAGGATAACCAGAAGTCTAATATAAGCAGGACCCCCACCCACCCACCCACCCTCCGCCCCCCCCCGTCGGCCCCGCGGTGCCGTGAGGGAGCAGCAGTGCAACGAGAAGGAATTGATCAGGGTGAGGGAGCGTGTGTGTGTGTGTCTGTGTGTGTGTGTGTGTGTGTGTGCGTGGTGGAGGGGGTTGTAGTAATCTGTGTGCTTTGTTAACTAATGAGGGCCGAAAGGAGCCACCTGTTCAGGGGCGCTGGGCGGAGTGCAGTGGGATGGGACAGGGGACTGGGTGGGGTGGAGGGAGTGGGGGGGGGGGTGAGGCTGTGGCGGTGGAACAGCTGCATGCACTTGTTGAGGGGGAAGCGTGTGTGTGTGTGTGTGTGTGTGTGTGTCTACCCATTTTTGTTGTGTGTTGTTTTTTTCCCCCCTTTTGCAATACACACATCACACGCACCTTCCTTGGTCTGAGGCGCCGTCCCAGCCTGAAATCCTCAAAGACAACGTCCTCCGTGGGTCTCTGGCGGACGCGCTCCCCTGAGAGCACAAACAGCCGAGGAGAACAATGTGACGGGGGTGTCCGGGGTTACCTGACGCCCTTCGACATACGACCCGCGGGCCGTTTTCATGCATCTGTTCCTATCTGGCGCGTGCTTCCCTAAAACTACCAAACAGTTCCTCTCCCTCCTGACAGGAAACTGGCCCCACTGCGGTTGTAGACAGTGGAGGGCCTGCGGGGTCGGGGCGACACAGGAAAGGTTATTGACAGAACTGACCTCTGCAGATTAGACCAAGACTTCGGATAAGCATGAGCACATAACTGAAAATAATGATCGTAACCCTGACATACCAAAATCTGTTGAGTATTTTGCCTAATAGAATAGAACAGAATAGAATAGAATAGAATAGAACAGAACAGAATAGAACAGAATAGAACAGAATAGAATAGAACAGAATAGAACAGAATAGAATAGAACAGAACAGAATAGAATAGAACAGAATAGAACAGAATAGAATAGAACAGAATAGAACAGAATAGAACAGAACAGAATAGAATAGAACAGAATAGAACAGAATAGAACAGAATAGAATAGAACAGAATAGAATAGAACAGAATAGAATAGAACAGAATAGAATAGAACAGAATAGAATAGAATGTCCTTGTCATCCCCTTCCACACAATCTGCCCTTTGCAAGGCAACAGCAGCACTGTGCATTGTGTATGGAATAATGCTGCATTGCTGAACACAGCTTGCCAACCAACCTGGCCCAGCTCCATCACACAGGAGGCGGGGAAGTAGCCCTGCTGGCCATTCTGCAGCCGGCCGAGCCACCGCTCCTCCTCGTGTTTGGACAGCGCCATGATGACGTCGCCCGGAGAGAGCTCCAGCTCGTCCGGCCAGCGGGGCTTGTAGCTGTGCACCGCCACCATCTAATGGTATAAAGAGAAGTTACAACCGTTTCTCCGGTCGCCTCGCCGAGGGCCTCGCCGTCTGCAAAATACGACTGCAGTCATGCCATCGTGGATACCACAGTAATTTCTGAACTCGTGCATTTTTATTTTTTGCATTATTTTAAATTTGCCACCCCTGTTCAGCCCTGCATGTCCTCTCTGCCGTCTTAATGCTTGCAGAGTGAATGGAGCGGATTAGGAGTCTAAACTCACAGATTATCCACCGTGGTGCATTGAGAAAGAGCCCCTAAATCCGGCACCGCTCTCATTTCGATCTTACTGACTGATCTCATCGTGCCTTGTCCTAAATACGGCCGTGTCCGTCACAGGAACGGCTACACACGGCGTAAGAAACAGAACCCCCGAGGAGCTTGACGGGCCTCAGACGACGGCAAACATGAAGTTAAACAGCGGGAAAACTGAAGAGAAGAACCGGTTGCTGACTTTCTCTGCACCACAAAAACAGATGCTTTTCATCAACGGCCCATAGCCAAGGACTAAAACCCAGAACCGGGTTTTCTATCGCTACAGCTGTGAAATGATCAAAATCGAGACCAAGACAGGAGCTTACCTTCTCGGCCTCTGCCCTGTGGCGACACCTCGCTGGCGAGCATCGGGAGAGAGAAGAATGTGAGTCAGCGGAAAAAAAGTGAAATGAGAAAAGTGTATTTTGTGGTGGAGCTGCAAATGCATGCCGTGCACGAGGAATCCTTGGCGCGTTGTGCGTCGCATCGCCCCATTTGAGACGTCAGCATAATGCAGTATACTAGTAGAAATCCAGGTCAGAGTGCATCCTAGTCAACTAATCATCGCTCGATATGCCCTCCGGCTACCATAGACAATGCGAATACAGCACCTGGTGCGTCCTCTTGGACGGGTGCTGTGCAGCTGGTCATATTACCCCGTACAGTCGGGCTCACCTTGTGGTGCGAGGACGGTGGTGAAAACCTGGAAGTGCTCGTTGCTCTGCATGTAGACACGCTGCATGGCGAAGGTGCGACTGTCCCTCTCGCACACCGGAGGAGGTCTCCGCGTTGCAAGCCTTGGGTAGATGCAGCCGACTAATCCGCTGCGGCAGGAGGGGGCGCTGGACACTAGTGCAGAGACACACACACACACACACACACACACACACACACACACACACACACACACCATGTCATAATGATTAACGTCTTCTCAGTGTGGGACAGCATGGTTATTAGCGTTACAGGTGTAAAACAAATGGAGAATCCACATGTATATTTTCTAAAATTTTGCAACCCCCCCCCCCCAAACAACCCCCCCCCCCCCCCATGTAATTTTACAAATCTTTACTAATCCCCTTGGGGGGAATCTTATTTACTGCAAATGAACCCGTCCTAGCTTGTGATCTGTGCAGCCAGGAGCAGTGGGCCGCCGCCTCAATGCTGCACCCGGGGGGGACCAACCGCCCACTGCCTTGCTCAGGGGCACAGACGAGGAGCATAAACCCTGACGCGCGCGTTTGCTCTGGATCCATTCATTCGAACTGATCGGTAAAAGAAACACACGAAACAAACTGGTCGGCTGTGAATGAACTCCGTGACCTCGCCGCCCGCGCCGTTAACACTGGAGGGCCAGCCGACCTTCACCTCCGAAATTCTAATTAATTAACCCCCCCCCTCCCCTCCCCTCCTCTTCCTCATGCCCCTGCCTATTGTTTCGTCCATCTGGTTACTGGTACCGCCGCCCGCCCGCCTAACACGAAATTGCTGAATTCATATTTTTCACCTTCTCAGATCGCATGATTGATTTACGTGTATCGACGGGGTCCCATTTTCCAGTGGCCGAGTGAGGACAAAGATGAACGAGCTTGGGAGCGGGTGAGAGGAACAGTCAACAGATGGTGACCCCCCCCCCACCACCACCACCACCACCACCACCAGTTGCTTTGCTGTGGGTTTATAACAGCGTTCAAACAACAATCTATTAACACTGTAGACTTTTCACCGTTAGTTAGAGCATCGTTGTATTAGTACCCTGCGGTTCCCTGACGGCCATAAAGGATGATTTGAAAAAAAACAAAACATGCAAAAGGCCTCAATGCATGCAGGCGGATGATGCAGTCAGGGCCAAAAAGGAAGTAGGGCAGAAACTACGTCAACAGCCCCATGGATTAGCACGGTGTGACTCCACTGGGAGCAGTCGTGTGTGTGTGTGTGTGTGTGTGTGTGTGTGTGTGTGTGTGTGGATGTACAGTACACTACCTAAACCAGGAAAACGCCTTTAAAGGGATGAGGCGACCAATTAACCTCATTTGTCCTCTACTTCATCAGCCCGGTAGTCAGCGTCACAACCCACGGCACCGCCCCCCCCCTCCCACTCCATCACGTCCGTCAAGACAACACACCTAATGCATCCCTGACCATGCATCACTTCAAGACGCCCCAGTAGAGGCGAGGCCGTCCTGTAGAAAAGATTTAAATCACCCGTCTGTTTCACATCAAGTCATTCGCTGAGCAGCTATTCCTATGTTAATGCATGGGTCTAGAGCAGTGTTTCTCAACCCAGTCCTCAAGGACCCCCCCCCCTATCCTGCAGATTTTCATTGTAACCCTGCATAGGTAGCCCTGCTTGTACTTACTCGACCAATCATCTCGCAGCACTTAATTATGCAAGGTGTGCAACATCTGACAAAATTCATTGCTGATTGGTTGGACAACTACAAACAGGTACCTATTCAGGGTTGCAAAGAAAATATGCAGGATAGGGGGTCCTCGAGGACTGGGTTGAGAAACACTGGTCTAGTGCACAGGGGGTTGCAGCTTTGGCCTCTTTTGGGTCAACATAATTGCCCCCTTGTCTAGAGGGCACGGCCAGAGCAAAGTCGTTACATAAGCAAAAATCACAGGTAAGTGGATTAGAGACCCTGCCGCCCCACTGGGAGGAGAGAAACACAAGTGCTCTGCAACTCTTAAGCACATTTGATTTGAAACCACCCCATTCCCAAATAACCCCCCCTCCCTCCCCCCACCGTATTACAGGTTTTTGTCATGCCCATGTTTATATAACTTGGAATAGTCAAAGAAAAAGCAGGAGGCAAGCGTCTTACGAACTTCAGGTTGTATTAAAACAGGTCAACACAAGTCATAACCCTCGACTCATCGCTCCGTTCAGGTGTCAAATTGTATATATATAAAAATATGACGTAAACACAAACAAAACTGGGCTGCGTTAACATATCCTTATAATCAGGTTGTTGCATTAGTCTCTGTCCTCAACACAAATATAATGTCACCCGTCTGCCATACTACGTGTTGTGTTGCATCAAGGGTTCTGCACTGCGGCTGCTCGGTAAGCTCGGCAACGTGTGGTAATGAAGATAAACTGCAGTGGTTCACAGAAGGGGGGGGGGGTGTGGCATATCAAATTTGGGAGGCTACAATGTATCTATTCAAATGTTCCGTATTGATGTTGGGTCAATTGGCTTGGACACTGTGACAATCTCATCAGTCCCTTAAAAGTCCGTCCCGAACCACCGGCACCGGAGCCACCGGACCGGCTCGACACACACACAGCGTCTGTTCAAAGCTCAGCAACCGAAGACAGTTGGACCGGAAGTGGGGTACCGATCAGCGCTTCCCCGGCTTGGCCCGTCTCACGCCGCCTCCCTTCCCCTTCCCGCCCTTCCCTCCTTTGCCGGCCCCGGGGCCCTTGCGTCCTTTCTTGCCCGCGCCCTTCTTGGACCTGGCCGCGGCCTCCTCCCTGTCGTCCTCCCGCATCTGCTTGTTGACGGCCCGGGTGACGTCGAGCCGCGGCTTCTTGCTGTCCATCACCTGCAGCAGCTCCAGCTGCCTCCGCCTCTCGGCGGAGAAGTCGCCTATGAGGGGCTCGAACTTCCTCTTCTTGCCCGTTTTCCTGGGGGGTTTCTCCTTGGGCAGGCGGTCTTGGAACTTGCCCGCGGACGCGGTGGAGGTCTTGGCCACGCCGACGGCTCTGGACAGCTCCGAGGGAGACTGCTGGGCCGTGGGGGTCAGCCCAACACCGGGCACCTTGATCTTCTGCGCCCTGGCGATGTTCCGCAGGCGGCTCAGCTCGTTCTTGGCCACCCGCTCCGTCTTGGCCTTCCGCCGCTTCTCGAACTGGTCTTCGTCGGGGTCCGCCGTCACCGGGACCTCGATCAGCCAGTCCTTGGTGTCGTCGCCGGCCCTCTTGTAGCCCCAGCGCCGCCTCCACTCCTTGGCGGTGTCGTCCCACACCAGGTTGGTCTTCTTCCTCTTCTGGATGCCCTTCAGCTTGGCGAACTCCTCCCACTTGGTGGGGGGCCGGGGCTTGGGGGGCGGCTTCTCCCGGGGCAGGGCGGTGGTGGGCTCCGGCAGCTTGGCCACCACCGCCTCCGCCACCCTCTCCGTCGGCTCCTTCCAGATGCGGTTGACGAGCAGCTGCGTGTTGTCGCGGGCCAGCGCGCGCAGGAACTCGTCCTTCGTGCGCTCCCTGAACTCGCGCACGTCGATGCGGTTCTTGTCGACGGCGAGCAGGTTGCCGACGTCATAGTCCAGGTCCAGGTCCTTGTGGACGGTGATACTCTTGAGCTTCTCGGCCTCCTCTCGCTCCGCTTTCGCCAGCACTTCTTCTACGCTACGCGCGGCCATGTCGGTCGACGTCTGCCCCGCGTGTGTGTGTGTGTCTTCCTCTTCCCCCCACGTGGAACGTTAACGCGTAGATTACTTCCGGGTTACCGTTGTCTTCCGGGGTGGTTCCGCGCAACGGCCACGCGAGGGCGCTGTTACATTGTTCCTTTATCGTTTCCTCCCCTCAACCCTTCATCTGCCCGGGAGGAAGCAGAGCAGCGGCAGACCGGCGAGATAATGATGAAGATGAAGATGAAACGATAATTAAGGCCGGCGGTGATAATATGAATAAACAAACACTAGGTTAGATATTGCATTATAATAAGAAGTCAATCGGAAGTGGGGGGGATGAAAAAACCCCGTCAAAAACCAGCCTTTGTTAAAACGCCTCCCTCCTCCTCCTCCTCCTCTTCATCCCCTGCGGCTTTAATGGTCCTGTGCGACTCTTCATCCAGCAAGATTGGTCCATATAAAAGGAATCTATTATACAGCCCTCCAATCTGATATGCGGCAGGTGTGTTTTGTTTTGTTTTGCTTTAAATTCATGACACGTGGTGGTATATGGTGTTGTGTGCACATGTGGATTTTTAACTCCAATAAATAATCAGTATAAAAGGATAAAAAGACCCTGCTGTATCGTGAGCAGAAGGGAAGTCCGACCACAAAACTGAACAATACGATCAGAGACACGCTTTCTTATGCTCTCACATACTTTTTAAAGTACGCTTGGTGTTAGAAATCTCCCATGCTTGGGACTCTGCAGGCCTCTGGTGTGGTGTATTCTGTGTTTGTCTGCTCTGGACACAGAATACACCACACCAGAGGCCTGCAGAGTCTCAACCCTGCTCTGGACACTTCCCTGGGGTGTCCAGAGCAGACAAACACAGAATACACCACACCAGAGGCCTGCAGAGTCTCAACCCTGCTCTGGACACTTCCCTGGGGCGTCCAGAGCAGACAAACACAGAATACACCACACCAGAGGCCCGCATAGTCTCAACCCTGCTCTGGACACTTCCCTGGGGCGTCCAGAGCAGACAAACACAGAATACACCACACCAGAGGCCTGCAGAGTCTCAACCCTGCTCTGGACACTTCCCTGGGGCGTCCAGAGCAGACAAACACAGAATACACCACACCAGAGGCCTGCATAGTCTCAACCCTGCTCTAGACACCCCAGGGAAGTGTCCAGAGCAGACAAACACAGAATACACCACACCAGAGGCCTGCATAGTCTCAACCCTGCTATGGACACCCCAGGGAAGTGTCCAGAGTAGACAAACACAGAATAGACCACACCGGAGGCCTGCATAGTCTCAACCCTGCTCTGGACACTTCCCTGGGGCGTCCAGAGCAGACAAACACAGAATACACCACACCAGAGGCCCGCAGAGTCTCAACCCTGCTCTGGACACCCCAGGGAAGTGTCCAGAGCAGACAAACACAGAATACACCACACCAGAGGCCTGCAGAGTCTCAACCCTGCTCTGGACACTTCCCTGGGGTGTCCAGAGCAGACAAACACAGAATACACCACACCAGAGGCCTGCAGAGTCTCAACCCTGCTCTGGACACCCCAGGGAAGTGTCCAGAGCAGACAAACACAGAATACACCACACCAGAGGGTTGTCCAGAGCAGGGTTGAGACTCTGCAGGCCTCTGGCTACGGTTTAACAGGTGGTGGTGGTGGTTTCTTTTCGATCCCTCGCCCATCACCGCTACCAGACCCCACCATCACACACACGTGGCGGTGGGTATGGACATGGATGAAAAGGTTCAGTGTCGACATGCAGGAGCTGTGAGGGAAGTGCTGATGTGTGGAGGATTCTCTAGAAAAAGTGCCCCCCTTTTCATCACCACGTGCAGCTAACTCTTCCCCTTGTCTCCTGCATTAGTTGTGTGTGTGTTAGGGTACACTTTATGAAGGGTGATATTTGTTTGGGGGTGGGGGGGATGCTGTCCATTAAACATCCCAAACAGATAATACCAAGGTGGGGAGACTCACAGGGGTTTAAGAGGTGACGTGGAAACAACATGGACGCTGCAAAGATGAGTTGTGTTTTTCTTGCTCAGACGTGCAGCACAATCCCTAAAACCACTAGCATATTGCTTTACCTGAGTTTTTATTTTTTTTTAATCAGGGTTGATTAATGCTAATAAATAACTTGTCTGACTAATCTAGTTCACTATGCGGGCGGCAACTAACGGTTATAACCCAATACCACGTGGTTTACCTTACACGTGAGGGGGGAAAAATGGATTATTTAATAAGGTTTCTTTCCCCAATTGTACCCGGTCGCTGCTCCACCCCCTCCGCCCACCCTGGGGGGGGGGGGGGCTGCAGACCACCACATGCCACCACCTGCCTCCTCCCACCGTACATGTGGAGGACTCACCAGCCAGCTTTCATCCGCCACGTTTCGGCGTATGTGACGTCACAAGCCACCAAGTCGCGTGCCAACAGTTTGAGGGGGCGTCCGCGTGAATCGTCCCAGTCGGGAATTTTTGTATTTTTTTTTCCCGATTCGAAGGAAGTTGAATCGGCTCCCCCGGATCCTCACGTGGCCGCAGTAACGCGCCTTCACGGCCACGTCCATGGAAGTGGCCTATGCGGCTGTGGGGTCAGAGGTCACTTGGGCGAGCGACGAAACGCTTCTCCCAGTAGACGTTGCGTCCAAATGAACGGATTCGACCTTCTTTTGATTTTCTTACCTGGATTATTGCGCATGCGTCAGGACATTATCCCCACACCACGTGACTGCCCCGCCAGCCCTCAGCAGGTGCGTGCAGAGTTGCAGCTTTTAGTTGCACCGAGCCATTAGCATCCTCCAGCTGCAGCAGCAGCCTGCTCCTCTGCTCCTCTCCAACAGATTTCCATATAGCATTAATAAACTGGAACGAATATTGCGTAATAGCATCAGTAAAGTATAGCATATTTGTATATTAGTAGTATTGTGAATATCAATATATCAGTAGTATAGTATACACTAATATGCTGATATTGTGGAGTTAGAAAACAACGAGACAGGAGACGTGAGAGTAGACGTAGTCGAGGTAGTTTACTAGCTCCAACTTTGCATGTCATACGTTCGACAACGACACTGAACTCTGTGTACCGGAAGCGGAAGTGCATTATCTGACCTCTTAGGTGAATGTCTCTAGTTATATAGATGTGGGTCACCACAATATAGAAGAATAACAATATTAGTACATTAGTAGTGTAGTATAGTGCGCTAATATTTAAGTATGATAATATTAGTACGTCAGTATGATTCATCTGAACACTATATGTGTATAATTTGTTGTAGTATTTCTATTCTATTCCACGTGGGAAGAAGCCATAGGAGACACCTCCACCCTGCAGATGAAGAGCCACTTCGGACGGAGTGATGGATATAGAGAGATGAGGAATAGACTGTAATTGAGAATGACGTTTGTACAAAAAACCCCATTTCAAACCATTTAATTAGAATGAGTTATTTTGATTTCATTTCCCCCGGCTGTTAGTTTGTGCTCTGGGTGTCTCCTAACGCAGTGGTTCTCAACCGGGGGTCCGCGGACCCCTAGTGGGCCGTGGTGTAATTGCAAGGGGTCCAGGACCCCAGAAAGGTTGAGAACCACTGTCCTAACGGTTAGACAACAATACACCGTGCCATCCACAGCAGCCCACACGGCGTTGGGTT
>NC_079229.1:6311758-6339258 GCF_029633865.1 Lampris incognitus
GTGGGTGAGTCTGGAAGACATAAGGCTAAGGGAGCTTACCCCAACAGAAAAGCAAGCTGTGGCGGCACGCTTCGAGGCGGTTTCCGAAAAACTGGATTTCCGGCAGCCCCCCTGCAGTTGTGTGGAGGTGCCGGTCGTCTAGGGGTCCCCCTTGCCATCGGATCCACCTCCTCTACAATCAAGCCATGCGGCGTTGGGAGAACCGCACCCCCCATGCCACTTTAAAACCCATCTCTGCGCAGGGGGGACGTAGCGCGTGGGAGGCTCACGCTACCCCCCCCCCCGAACAGGCGCCCCAACCGACCAGAGGAGGCGCTAGTGCAGCGACCAGGACACATACCGGCATCCGGCTTCCCACCCGCAGACACGGCCAGTTGTGTCTTGGGGGCAAATAAACATCACCGTACAGCTGGAGAAGATCATTACCCACAAAGGATGTATTTTCCTCAATTGAGCCGTGTCTAGTTAAGAATAATAAGAGGAAGAGGAAGAGGAAGAAGAAAAAGAAGAAGGTTTCTCATTATTTGAATACCAGTTTTTTCCGTGCACGTTCACACCTTATCTACAAAAAGATCGCACAGCTCCCACGATCCCCATTCGTTATTGTGAACGAGGACGGCCGCATCTGTGTGCCACCAGAGGGCGCTGTGCAGTATCTGGCATTTTCTTCTTCTTCTTCTTCTTCTTCTTCTTCTTCTTCTTGCGGCGTGTTCCCTGTTTCCCAGCGGTCGCCACAGCGGATTTGATAAGTTTCCATCGGTACCCCGTGAGGGCGCAGCAGCGATGGCGGTCTTGTCAGTCCGCATAACGACCTGGCAAAATGTTACGTGGGACGCCCTTCCTGACACAACCCTTCCTAACCCCGCGGACGGGGGGTCAGAGGTCAAGCGCTGGACGCCATCCCACTACTCATGGACTCGCGCCCATGAGCTATTTTTAGCCCTTCCCGAGCGGAAGCTTCGCAGCAAACGGAAGTCCGACATCGGACGTACTAGACCAGTGTTTCTCAACCGGGGGTCCGCGGACCCCTAGTGGTCCGTGGTGTAATTGCAAGAGGGTCAGTGAAAATAAAATATCTTAAAAAAAAAGATCCTATGACATTTATAGAAATAGGATTATTTTACTCAAATGTGACTGAGACCTTTATCTACCTAAACTATAAAGGGTAACAGGACTTTTTTCTCTAATTACATCTGTTTCACAAGGGTAATCTATTGTATTTTAATAAGAGATCTGGCTCCCGTTTGCATTGTTAAAAGTTACTGCATAAGAATTCTGTTGCTACATATATCTGAAAGTTACTGAATACATATTCTGTTTTGTTACATATATCTGAAAGTTACTGAATACATATTCTGTTTAGTTACATATATCTGAAAGTTACTGAATACATATTCTGTTTTGTTACATATATCTGAAAGTTACTGAATACATATTCTGTTTTGTTACATATATCTGAAAGTTACTGAATACATATTCTGTTTTGTTACATATATCTGAAAGTTACTGAATACTTATTCTGTTTAGTTACATATATCTGAAAGTTACTGAATACATATTCTGTTTTGTTACATATATCTGAAAGTTACTGAATACATATTCTGTTTTGTTACATATATCTGAAAGTTACTGAATACATATTCTGTTTTGTTACATATATCTGAAAGTTACTGAATACATATTCTGTTTTGTTACATATATCTGAAAGTTACTGAATACATATTCTGTTTTGTTACATATATCTGAAAGTTACTGCATAAGAATTCTGTTGTGTTAACTATATCTAAGTTACAACTGAAAGCTCTTATTTTTGCCCCAAAGAGTGAATAAATGCTATAATGCAATTTAAAATGCAGTTTCTACTGTTTCTATCAAATTGCAACCCCCCTCCCCCAAGATCAGGTGGAGGGGTCCTCAGGGTAGATCAAAAATACGCAGGGGGTCCAGGACCCCCGAAAGGTTGAGAACCACTGTAGTAGACTACATTAGACAGCGACGCCGTGACGTCACTCGGACGCCGCCCCCTGGCAAACTTTCCCACGCGATTCTTTTACCTCGCTGCAACTCTAACGCCCCCTACCGGTTTTACCCGCATAGATGTGTGTATTTCAGGGGATACCCTGGTCAGGAGACCCCAAATTGTCTGCCAGTCTCGGTTCCCTGCACTGTTTACTGGCTCACGCCTCTCACCTCATTCATTCGCTGTCGTACATTTGCTGCAGCCCCTCATATGCACACAGACTTTGTCGACATTGTCTAGTTTTGACAATAATTTCATATTCACAGAAGTCCAATTTTTTGGCCTATGTAGGTTTCCAATTAAAAAAAAAAAAAAAATCCAAAATCCAATTTGACTTCACGTAACCTGATGTCTAAGTTTCCCATATCGCCATAAAGCTGACTGTAACGCCACAGCTGGAGATAACACGTAATAGCACATAATCGCACGGCAGCATCGCAGCTCTGTTTCGTTTGTCACAGACCCCCCCCCCCCCCCGCGGCCATTCGCTTTACAGACGTAGCCGACCGCCGCAGGGCTCCGGGGTTGGGTGGAGAGTCTGTAAATAGCCCGTCTCCTCCTGCAACCTGGTGCTGTGGTCCTTTTCACCCTCTCGTAATCAGATTCGACAACAAAAAAAGAGAGCGAGCGAAGGGAAGACTGTTAATGGCAACTTTGGCAAACCTGGGCAGCCTAATGTGTCATCCGGCGCCTCGGGTGGACCCTGAAGAAATCCTCTTTGAAGCCTCAGCAGCCTCCGTAATGAGGAGGCTGTGCACCGGGCCCCTACGTGAGGGGCATCCAGGGCCCCGTATTGATCGTCCCTTAATTAGCCCGTAGATGCACATCGGTGCATAATTAGACGGGTTCTGAGCCTAACGAGTGCAGACAACAGCTAATGCCTCCGGGGACATTTTCGCTGCAGGGATGGGGGCTTTTAAATGCGATCGCCCGGACGCTGTTTCGGAGGAAACATGCTAACGACGGCTACGCTCTGCACAGCCGGCACGGCGAGCAAACATGCAAACTTCTTCATCAGACAATTCTTTGATTCCTTCAAGTCCGCAGTGGGTCCGGTAACCCTCAAAGTGAGGATGTGGGCGAAACCAAGCAACGCCACAATGACAAAGCCCTCGCACGCCTCCCAGACAGGAAGGCTTTCAGCCTCTTAAGTGATGCTCAATTTGATTCCAACTGATTTGATGGCATTCGACCATAGGGAAATGGGGGGAGAAAGCAAATAGAGAACAAACTACGCATCCCGACAGCTGGCAAACCGGCCTTTGGAGAGCTGTACTGGAGACGCCGTGGCAGGGCGTCATCCTCCCCTGTGGGCTGGGAATTGCGCCGCCGTCACGGATGTCTGTAAGTAGTCCTGGATGGAGCTGAGGAGGACTCTTGCACGTGAGGAGATGAAGCGTCTCACATACGTGAAACCAAGGAGGTAAACCAATAGGGGGGGATTAGCTGTGTGGATTTGAACGGACGTTTCAAACACAATAATTCGGGAAAGCCACTGGAGAAGAAGCGAGTCGCTGATTCTGTCCGGATTTGAATGACATCCCACAGAAACGACTGAAGTCAGTGACGTCGTAATTGCTGAGAGAGTCTCTGTAACAAAACACTTCTTGACTATACTGCAGTATAGCCCTACCCCAGTGGTGGTTATGAATCTCCGTCGTCGCTCAGATCGTTCCCCTCCCGTCTGGACCTACTGAACAAGCCATCCATCAGTTCTGTTCCCTTTCTGTCCTCTACTAGAAAGTTACGACAGATCGTTTCCAGTCACCCGCGATAAGGCCTTGCTTGTCCGTCCACATCTGTTGGGGCTGGTGTGGTACTCAGGGTCGCGGGGATGCTGGAGCCTATCCCAGCAGTCAATGGGCGGCAGGCAGGGAGACACCCTGGACAGGCCGCCAGGCCATCACAGGGCCCCCCCCCCCCCCCCACATTCACACCGAGGGACAATTTAGTACGGCCGGTCCACCTGACCTACATGGTCTTTGGACTGTGGGAGGAAACCGGAGCACCCGGAGGAAACCCACGCAGACACGGGGAGAACATGCAAACTCCACACAGAGGACGACCCGGGACGACCTCCAAGGTTGGACTACCCCGGGGCTCGAACCCGGGACCTTCTTGCTGCGAGGCGACCGCGCTAACCACTGCGCCACCGCTTTACGTTGTACACACATACAATGAAATTCATCCTCTGCATTTAACCCATCCTATTGTATAGGAGCAGTGGGCAGCTGCAGCACCCGGGGGACCAACTCCAGTTCTTCTTTCCACTGCCTTGCTCAGGGACACAGGCAGGAGTCTTAACCCTAACATGCATGTCTTTTTGATGGTGGGAGGAAAGCGGAGCACCCGGAGATAACCCACGCAGACAACATGCGAGCTCCACGCAGAAAGGACCCGGGACGGCCTGGGGTTTGAACCCGGGACCTTCTTGCTGGGAGGCGACAGTGCTAACCGCTGGGCCACCGTGCCGCCCACAGCGTTGCAGACTTTTTTGTTAGGCTAGGAGATTCAGAGGCCACGCACCGGGGGACAGCGACTCTCCCTCCCCGTCGTTTAGCAGCACCGACTCCTAACGCGAGTCAGAATAGCAACGCTCATTAGCAAAAGGACAGATGTCGCGTCACTCCAGTCATCGGCGGGGGGTCACCGCCTTCCCCCGTCTCTCCCCGTTAACAGGGGGTCAACGTGCAGCAAGCCTGCTAAACGTCTGAACGGAGGAGAACTGCTGACAATAACACACTGTCCAAGCGATAATGACAAATGTCATCGGGCCTGCCTTTTCACCTCTTAATGACTGTCTCACATAGTCACATAGTCCCTCCCTGATCCTTGTCGCCCATACCTACCATGGTTAACAGAAGGTGGGCACCAACATTGACTGTTTGGTCGATACGAGACTATAATTAATGCTAAACGCACACCGTGTGACCCTTAGGTCTGACATCGCTAATTGCCGAGCCCACTCACCTAACCATCTCCTCTGTTGACACGACAGATGCTAAACTGCGGTGAAATCCCGAGGGACGCGGCTGTGCTATAAATAATACGGATCTCATACATCTTAACGGGGACCCTCGAGCGTCAGGCGGACTACTTTGATATTTAAATTCGATCCCTCGTTTTTTTTTTCTTTCTCTTCTTCTTCCAAGCCAAGTACGTCTCGAGATAATCTAAAAAGACCTCTCGCGATGCACTTTGTGTTTAAAATAGTTTCGCTTCTCAGAAAAACCAATTACCCCATGACAGCCGTGTACAGAGCGGTAAAGTCTGGTTGTGCCGTAGACGGGGGAGAGCTGGTTGCCGACAAGTGGTTTTTAGATTGGGTTTAGCTGGCTAATCGAGGTTACCGTGGACTCTTACAGCAGCTCGTGTGTCCCGCTGAGATTAGATGGAAGATGCTGGTCAGAGGATCTGGCCGTTCACCATTGCAAGATGGCTCGGCTGACGACGGCAATGGCTCGTCTCCTCTTTTCGTTTAGTGCCTATTTCCAGTGTTAAATACTTACTGATCCCCTCCGACTTTTATCGTTGTTTAACCTCGCTTTCTCCAAACCTTTTGGCTGTTGCTGTTGTTGAGTATTGGGTATTATTTGGTCTCCTGGATCGCCACCTTGCCGTGGTGGAGAACCTTGCGTGTACCAATGATCCCAAGAGCTATGCCGTGCGGAGCTTCCTAGTAGGGTCACCCAAGGCGGATAGGTCAAGGGGGAAGTTCCAGAAGAAGAGCGATCCAACAAAGACCTCAGTGGCGGAACTGGTGGAAGATGTCTCCAGGTCACAACGGCAGTGAAAGCAGATGAAGGCTGCAACAGAGGGTGGTCCCCAATCATCTTAGTTCTCCATGCCATTGGACTCTGGCCACCCCCTGCCAAGCACCGTGTGGTGGCTGCAGGTGCATCAGCCACTCCACGTAAAAAGCTGTCACACAAAGGCATCCTTCCATTATGTGGCTCCAGGATCGGCCTCTACACCCACCTGAGTTACCCAGGAGGACCCAGAGGGAGGGACGGTCATACTCGACCCCGAGTGACTGACGATGATGTTGATCTACGTGAGCCAAACCGTGGCAAATTCCATGTATATGTGGAGACACACTTTGCCGTTAAATCTAATCAGCATCAGAATCAGAATCAGAATACTTTATTCATCCCCGAGGGGAAATCGGGTCCTATTACAGACACTCACGCTCTAGTAAAGGAAAACTCAAAACTAACAAGATACAAGATGACAAAAAAATAGAAACAAATAGAAATAAAAGCTAAAATAAGAAATAGAAATAAGAACAAAATATAGACACATATGTGCACCATGCATGAGCATGGTGGTGCACATAACACCCTATCTATGCTGCACTACTGCAGCACAAACAAACACCCGATAGGGTAAAACAAGTCGAAGGGCAGTCCAATGACCATTACCTCAGAGTGTCTGACCCTCTGAGGGAGGAGTTGTAAAGTTTGATGGCCACAGGCAGGAATGACCTGTGGCGCTCTGTAGTGCATTTCGGCAGAATGAGTCTATTACTAAACGTACTCCTGTGCCCAACCAGCACGTCATGGAGTGGGTGGGAGACATTGTCCATGACGGCACATAACCTCAACAGCGTCCTCCTCTCAGAAGCCACCGTGAGAGAATCCAGCTCCCCCCCCCACGACGCCACCGGCCTTGCGGATCAGTTTATTGAGCCTGTTTGCATCCGCTACCCTCAACCCGCTGCCCCGACACACAACAGCAAACAGGACAGCACTGGCCACCGCAGACTCACACCGCATCCTGAGCATGGTCCGGCAGATGTTGAAGGACCTCGGCCTCCTCAAAAAGTAGAGACGGCTCTGTCCCTTCTTGTACAGGGCATCAGTGTTCTTAGCCCAGTCCAGTTTATGGTCTATATATACACCCCAGGTGCTTGTAGTATTCCACAGCGTCCACACTGACCCCCCTGGATGGAGACAGGGGGGTCAGTGGTGTCATGCCCCTCCTCAGATCAACAACCAGATCCTTTGTCTTAGTCACGCTGAGTTGCAGGGGGTTCCGCTCACAACATGTGACAAAGGTTCCCACCGCAGCCCCCGTACTCGGCCTCCTCGCCCTTGCTGATGCAGCCGACTACAGCAGAGTCATCAGAGAACCTCTGAAGATGGCAGGACTCTGTGTGCTAGTTGAAGTCCGTGGTGTAGAGGGTGAAAAGGAAGGGAGACAGGACCGTCCCCTGCGGAGCCCCAGTGTTGCTGACCACTCTGGCTGACACACAGTGTTGCAAGCGCACATACTGTGGTCTACCAGTAAGGTGGTCAACGATCCAGGACACAAGGGGGGCATCTACTTGCATTGCTGTCAGGTTCTCTCCCAGTAGAGCTGGCCGGATGGTGCTGAAGGCACTAGAGAAGTCAAAGAACATGACCCTCACAGTGCTCGCTGGCTTATCCAGGTGGGCATAGTTAAGCAGGTAAATGATGTTCTGATTCGGATTCTGATACTGATTCTGACTATCAGGAGCTGGGGGTCAAATTGGGGAGTGTGAGAGACTGGTACTGGGAGTGAATAATGGGGGGGGGGGATAGAGAGCAAAGTTAAAGTGGGAACATCAAGAGGCGAGGGTCTGAGAATAACCGCCCTTAACCTTGGTTTTTCATTCAGCCTCTGCAGGCACAAGACATGTGATATCACACATACACACACGTGCATGCACACAAACACACATGCACACACACACACACACACACATACAAACAAACACACATGCATGCACACAAACACACATGCATGCACGCACACACACGCCACACACTTTCAAACCCGCACCTCAAGCTAGAGCCAAGCATCACCAGATCTGTGCTAATTCTCAGGTTTTATTCTGAGGTTCTTTCAGGCAGAGATTTGTAGATGACTTGCACCGAGATTAATGCGCTCATCTCCTCCGTCACATGACGTCGAAAGAGAACGACGCTGCGTGTTTGCCGTAAGGCCTCAGCTCCGTATCCGACCCCCTTAAAGAAAACACGATAATTCGCCGCCTCGTATGATCGAGAGCAGACAATAGGCGCTAGCTCCCTTTACGGCGGGCGCGATGGATTCCATTACGGGTGGGGAGGAGGAGGTGCGATGGAGGGGCGTCTTGATTGTAATTTTGTATATCCGCTGGCCCCGGGGCTAGCTGCTCGTGTTTAGCTAGGCTGCTGTTTCTTCTGCCCTGTTTGAAAGTCATTGCCAACCCCTAGTTTAACCGGAGCCCGAGTTGCCCCCGGGGGGGGCTGAGTGTGACAGGGTTTTTATCAGCCGACTCCACCGAGCGCACGGTTGCGTATGCTTCAATTTAGCCCCGGCTTTATACAGGGCGTTATGCTATGGTAATGTGAGAAACGGCCCATTTTGCACACGACTGAGAGACACACTTATGCAGTACATATATGGTGAAATAAACACCCTCCACCATTCACACACACACACACACACTTGTGCACAATCGTAGGGGATGTTTCCAAACTCAGCGCGGGGCCGGTGATTGGCGTCGTGTCGATATCCAAATCCCGGGTCTAATTAATGCTTACATAACTGTGGCTAATGTAATCCATGCCTGCTCCCGTTGAGCGAGGTCAAGGAGCTCGGGGAAGCCCACCTGAGTTGACAATCATCTGCGTGGGCGTTGCGAGCACAGTCCAGTGAACTGCTCAGTTCACTGGACTGTGCTCGCAACTCCCACGTCGGGATGGATTGAGGAGACGGAGAAGGAAAAAAAACAAAAACAAACTTTAATTACAACGCACAACTTGCAAGGCTTTAACACAGCGCCAGGTGCCGGGCAGACTAATCACATCGAAAGTTTTCGGGTCCTTCGTCAGCGTGGACTTTTTGGTATGTTTGACATGCCTAACCTTTAATCCGTTGCTAAATTCCATTACCGAACACTAATTATGTTTTGAGACTTGGTGATTTACAGAGCCGTAACGGCCTTAAAGGGAAACGCCGATGTTTTTTAACCTCAGGTGTCAAACCGTGGGTAGCAGACTCCTTCAAATTGGCCGTGGGTAGCAGACTGCTTTAATATTGATTCAGTGTGGAGCCAGCTCGTGTCACCGAGCTGCGGTGTAAAGGATCAGGACAGCGGTGCCAAGAACTGCCACTAAAAGAGCGCTTGTTTGGTGCAATCGCAGTTGGCGCAATTGCCCCGAGGTCCATCTCTCGGTTTGACTCCCATCCATCCATCCATCCATCCATTATCCAAGCTGCTTATCCTACTAAGGGTCATGGGACACTGGAGCCTATCTCAGCAGTCATTGGGTGGCAGGCAGGGAGACACCCTGGACAGGCCGCCAGTCCAATTACAGGGCACACACACACACACACACACACACCTAGGGATAGTCTAGTACGGCTGATTCACCTGACCTACATGTCTTTGGACTGTGGGAGGAAACCGACGCAGACACGGGGAGAACATGCAAACGCCACACAGAGGACGACCCGGGACGACCCCCCGAGGTTGGACAACCTCAGGGTTCGAACCCAGGACCTTCTTGCCGTGAGGCGACTGCACTAACCACTGCGCCACTGTGCCGCCCGGCTTGACTCCTAACCATAGGCAAACGGGGCTCATTAAAAAAAATAATAAAAAATACGGACTTACCCTTTAATAATGCTGTTTTGCAAAAAGTAACCCAGATGACACTTATTCACTGATAGATAACTTTGGAATAATTCAAAAGTGGTGCTCATATATGATGAGTCTAAGTAAAAATACACTCCTGTCTTTACCCTAAAGACATACAAACTCCAAAAAAAACCAAAAAACAATTGCTCAGTTTCGTGTCACCGGAGACCACTATGTGCATGTAAAGTGCAAGATCTAAAATGCACTGAATTGCAAGAACATCCCTAAATTCACTGTCCCGGCAGTACAAAGCTGACAAAAGTGAAACGAATCTCTCCTCAATACAATATCTGATTAGACATTTTCCAAGATTCATGTTGTGTGAATTTGTGGATAGTGCTGCTACCTCCCAGCAAGACGGTGCAGGCCTCCATCTCAGGCAATGCCTCTGGAGCTGGCATCTACCCCACTGTCCTCCCGCAGTCTCCAAATTGCCCATATGTGTGACTAGTTGTGTGTGACTGTATGGGTCGACCCTGCAAAATCGTGGCGGCTGGTCGAGGACGTCCGAGCTACTGGGAGAAGGTCCAGCCTCCTGTGCATCCACACTGGATCAGTGTGTCAGGACGACACGTGTTAGGCTGAACGCATGACCACGTACACATGTTAAAACTTCACGTGATGACCCAAACCGAGTCTCTTGTCTCTTAACATCAAATTTCTCTTCACTCTAAATAAGGTGAAACTCATGCTGATACACACTAATTAGTTAAGGCAAGTGTCCACTAGACATTATTACAACTTCCTTGACCGTAGCGTGGTGAAAATAGCAGGTCTAATGGTTCTTAAATGAGATATCTAATTAATAACCTTTCCCCGTTCAATCCAATCATTTCTGCAGCACATCAGAGCACTCCGGCTCTCAGAAGACTAAGTAATTTCTTTGAATGTGGAAAATGCATCTGAAAATGCCTTTTATCTGCTAGCTTGTAGGGAAAACAGATTCTCGAGAGTAAGGCCATTAAGGAGCAGGCACGCTAAGGTTGTGGTAGCTTGAACAAACCAGGAAGGAATCTCAGTTTATCGGCACAATTTAGCTGTAAAGGATGAGCAGACTAACGCCACCGACATATAATCCTGCCAGAAATGGTCAACAGGGCGTCCGGGTGGCGTAGCGGTCTATTCCGTTGCCTACCAACACGGGGATTGTTAGTTCGAATCCCCGTGTTGCCTCCGGCTTGGTCGGGCGTCCCTACAGACACTGGCTGTGTCTGCGGGTAGGAAGCTGGATGTGGGTATGAGTCCTGGTCCCTGCAGTAGCACCTCCTCTGGTTGGTCGGGGTGCCTGTTCGGGAAGGGAGGGGGAACTGGGGGGGGGGGGAATAGCGTGATCCTCCTACGTGCTACATCCCCCTGGCGAAACTCCTCACTGTCAGGTGAAAAGAAGCGGCCGGCGACTCCACATGTATTGGAGGAGGCATGTGGTCGTCTGCAGCCCTCCCTGGATTGGCAGAGGGGTTGGAGCAGCGACCAGGACCGGCTTGGAAGAGCGGGACGGTTGGCCAAGTACAACTGGGGAGAACAACGGTGTGGGGGGGATATCAACAGGTAACAAGGGAAGAAATTTAAAATGATGGATGAATGAATGGTTTTAATTGTTGTATTGAACTCTTGCTGGTTGATACAACAGTCTGCGAACTCCTGGACGGGCCATTAGAAGCTGGTGGGGTCTGCCGTCTCGGTTGCCTTCTGTCAGTTAGAGTCTAACCGACAGAGTCTGTCAGGTCTTAATGTTTAATCCCACCATTGTAGTCTAACAGTTAGACTACAATGGTGGGATTGAAAATTATTGAGAGAAACTACGCGAGTGGCGTATGAGTATGTGCGAGTATTTCCGGTCTGTAATGTAAAGCCTGATTTACTGCTGAGGGTGTGTCTAGATTGGGTTGGGTCTGGGATGCCAGAATTTACGAGAAAATGTCCTCCGTAGACGAACACCGTTGATGGGCGGGTCGATCTAGGTGTGGCCCCGTACACAGTGGCGCTCCCCTTTCATATCGTAGGAGATTATGGCGTCGGACCGCCGCGCATTGGTAAATATCCGGGTGACCTTCCCAGCAGCGCTTGACGGGTGCAGCTCCCGGCGTCCGTGCCATCGCTCGCTGACGGATGTCTGTCTCAACGTCGGGCCGCGTCGTGGGTTACCAATTATACTGATGTACCCCCAACCTGCAAGAAGGCCTCTTGGCGTTCATGCATTGTACTCATCTCAACCCAAAACCTCTGTGCTTCTTTGTTATGAAAGTGGTAATCATGAATGTTCTCTCCCTGGTGCAGAAAGGGTTCGGACCGGGGGTGGGGTGGGGTGGGGTGGGGGCGGGGGGGGCTGCAGCTTAACGCACGTCTGTTTTTGTCACTTGACAGAAGTTGTTAGTTTTATGTGGCGTGGTGACATGATTCATGTCTCGCTCTGGGACCTTTTATATCACAGCCATTCAGTTTAATGAAACACAATGAGACTAGGTATGGAAACCTGTCAGTAGTCGTTGCTCTCGTTGTCCCGCTGTTTAATAAAACGTACGGTAGGAACGGTCGACAAACCGAGAAGTTTTCTTGGCGGCTGGTAACGGTTCGCAGGCATAACTGCTAACAGACCTGGGTCACAGCCTGAATCCAGATCATGCTTTTATTTTTGTCAACATTCACTCGTTTCCAGAGGGGCGAACATTTAAGACGGAGGGGGGGGGGGTAATTTAAATGCGTTTGTCAGGGACAAACGTGCCAAACTGACTTTAAATACTTTGGTGTCTGTATTTTCTTTAACTTGCACGTTGTATTGTTCTGTATGTGCAAAACTCTTTGTCGGTTGGCCTCCAAATCTAGTAAAAACAAATGCAAATCGGCGGTTTTCAAAATAACGCCAAACCCGACAGGGCAGATGAGAACGATAGCTCAGTTTTCCGCCCTTCCGTGAATCTCTTCTTTGGATGTAATGACGGCATCTTTGCTTCTGTCGTGGCAGTTGTCGAATTCCGCGCTGACAGAAACGAGGAACGAGACAAAAGTCTCTTACAGTAGCGTCACACGATTTTAATAGATGTTCATGAACAGATGCGTCCAAGCCCAGGTACCTGAACGCGCCCCCATCAATACAGCACAGTCTCTCTTATAGGACAGTTGTCTGTTCTTCCCCTCCTTATCTCGTGTCTTCCAGCTCTCATCCACCAAGGCCACTTCTCCATTTAGTGTGTACACACTTGCTACCCTCAGCGAGTCTCCCATACAGTCAACAATTAACAATAGGCCCTTATTTGTTCACCTGGAGAAGCCACTTTATAAGACCACCTTTGTTCTACTACACATGGACTTCAAGCATCCATCTAAGCAATGCAAGGTCATGGTGAAAGATTAAAAGTAAGCAAACATCAAATATGAACTGCCCTCACAATCCCTCCTTTTGATTACTTTAATCAACAACAAATCACCTAAACAAAGTATCAAAGAAAACGTAGCAATGGTTCTGCATCCTGGGGAACATCTTACCTCACACAGAACGACTGTGAGGCCTGTCAGTTGTAAACCAGCTGACATGCTTTAGATTTACATCAACACACTCCATTTAAACTCAGCAGTCAGACAGAAGTCACAATTATCCCATGTCTTCTCCAGCCAAACATCTCACCTCACTCTTGACTAGAAATCAGTTACTTACACTAATCTGAGAGGTTACATCACATGAGTAAAAGACTCGAGAGGTTACCTACAGTAATCTGAGCAGGTACATCACACTATTAAAAGACTCGAGAGGTTACTTACACTAATCTGAGAGGTTACATCACATGAGTAAAGAGGTTACCTGCACTAATCTGAGCAGGTACATCACACGAGTAAAAGACTCGAAAGGTTACCTACTATAATCTGAGCAGCTACATCACATGAGTAAAAGACTCGAGTAAAAGACTCGAGAGGTTACTTACACTAATCTGAGCAGCTACATCACATGAGTAAAAGACTCGAGTAAAAGACTCGAGAGGTTACTTACACTAATCTGAGCAGGTACATCACACGAGTAAAAGACTCGAGAGGTTACCTACACTAATCTGAGCAGCTACATCACATGAGTAAAAGACTCGAGTAAAAGACTCGAGAGGTTACCTACACTAATCTGAGCAGTTACATCACATGAGTAAAAGACTCGAGTAAAAGACTCGAGAGGTTACCTACACAAATCTGAGCCGTTACATCACATGAGTAAAAGACTCGAGAGGTTACCTACACTAATCTGAGCCGTTACATCACACGAGTAAAAGACTCGAGAGGTTACCTACACTAATCTGAGCGGGTACATCACATGAGTAAAAGACTCGAGAGGTTACCTACACTAATCTGAGCAGGTACATCACATGAGTAAAAGACTCGAGAGGTTACCTACACTAATCTGAGCAGGTACATCACATGAGTAAAAGACTCGAGAGGTTACCTACACTAATCTGAGCGGGTACATCACACGAGTAAAAGACTCGAGAGGTACCTACACTAATCTGAGCGGGTACATCACATGAGTAAAAGACTCGAGAGGTTACCTACACTAATCTGAGCAGGTACATCACACGAGTAAAAGACTCGAGAGGTTACCTACACTAATCTGAGCGGGTACATCACACGAGTAAAAGACTCGAGAGGTTACCTACACTAATCTGAGCGGGTACATCACACGAGTAAAAGACTCGAGAGGTTACCTACACTAATCTGAACAGTTACATCACATTATTAAAAGACTCGAGAGGTTACTTACACTAATCTGAACAGTTACATCACACGAGTAAAAGACTCGAGAGGTTACCTACAGTAATCTGAGCAGTTACATCATACGAGTAAAAGACTCGAGAGGTTACCTACAGTAATCTGAGCAGTTACATCACACGAGTAAAAGACTCGAGAGGTTACCTACGCTAATCTGAGCAGTTACATCACACGAGTAAAAGACTCGAGAGGTTACCTACAGTAATCTGAGCAGTTACATCACACGAGTAAAAGACTCGAGAGGTTACCTACGCTAATCTGAGCGAATATATCACACGAAAAACCCAGTGTTGATATTTCGGAAAAGCTCATGTGAATGCTCAAAATCCATCTAAAACACAACATAGTCCCCAATAACATCAAACAATGAATAAATGATGAAACAATAAATGAGCGATATATTCACAAAACACATGTAGATTGGTTACAAATTAACTAAGCATTAACGTAAGTAAAGGAAAAGAAACCAATAACTCCAAATAAAGGAAAGGGTCTTGGGGAACTACTCTATTAAATGAAGCGACTGTAGACACTAAAAATGTTCATCATCATCATCACAATCACATGGTGGAACCCAGGGATCATATGGTGGAACCCAAGAATCACATGGTGGAACCCAGGGATCATATGGTGGAACCCAGGGATCACATGGTGGAACCCAGGGATCATATGGTGGAACCCAGGGATCACATGGTGGAACCCAGGGATCATATGGTGGAACCCAAGGATCACATGGTGGAACCCAGGGATCATATGGTGGAACCCAAGAATCACATGGTGGAACCCAGGGATCACATGGTGGAACCCAGGGATCACATGGTGGAACCCAGGGATCAGGAAAATGTTGAACTCGCACAGCATTAAGTACAGTCTTAACACAATATTTACAGATCATACCAATCACGCAAGTAATGACGAAAACAACGACCAGAAACAGAAGAATACCCACAATCAGTGTGCGAATGAATGACGCACCCACAGATGCCAAGGGACTGAACATTCCTGACAACGGATCCCACCCGTGAACAGTGTGTAAATCTGTCACCCCTTGTTCAGTATCATGTTTCAATTCTAATATTTAAGCATCGTTGCTAGTAATATATGCAGAGCACTCAGTGGAGATCACCTGACATACACCACCCTGTGAGGCTAACAGAAGATCCAGCGCTATCCTATTTCCAGTTGCTATACGGCCAACATCATCTAAGCGTCTCGCCGTGGTGACGGCAGCTGTAGAGATGTTCACGGGACCTTGTAACACAGTAGAGAGTGACTTGATCTCCTCCTGAGCTGCATATACACCATACGAGGGTGTCAATATGCCAAATGTGTGCTGAGCAGTTGATAAGGCACGTTTAGCTTTGCGATGGAGTGATGATGATTCTGATGCAGACGCCTGTCTGATTAAGGGAACCAGAAATGCAAAGTAACACCGACTTGTGGGCTTCTTTCGGGAAACAGCTATAAGCCTGATCACCACAAATCAGATAGACCTTTTCAGGCAGTACGGGTTGCTTACTGAATGTCGTCTTTACCGTCCTATTACAATGAGTACTTTCTGTGGTAATTTCATAACGGGGGTCCTGTACACACAAAGACATCAGGCAGGGCATGCACACTCAGAGTAGGCCAAGTAAATGAACAGTTGCGAGCTAAAGGCTTAGTAGAGAATAAAGGCCTAGAGCAGTTATACACAGTAAACCCTAAAAATGCCACCTGTGTTTGCAAATTCCATGGGGCTGAATACACCCCAGCTACAATACGATAGGTGTATTCTGGTTCAGTCATAGGCTTACATTCTATATCGTCATTACAGTTACCAGGCACGGCCAGAAACTCCACACGACATCGAAGCATTGCATTTACCACCGTTTCAAACCTGGACACCTTCCATAATCCTGCATAGTTCAACTCACGTGGCCTGTAACCTTTATTGAACTCAGACCAGGCAAATGAGATTGTCTCTCTCTCTTTATCGGGCAGATCATCGTGACTAAGCTCTGAGACATGACATACTGAGAAGGTGTCAAATAGGTGAATACTGAACACCCTAAAGTCCGCTGCAGCTAACGGTATGGGAACTACCATAGCTGATTGAAACAACTTAGGCAATTTCTAACAAATCCAACAATTAGTACAGCTATGAGAGGTGGCCCATTCTTTCATCATAGTTATAGCCAGATTTCCCCTATAGGTATCAACGCATCTTACACGCATTAGAGGGGGTTTCAACAGTCTGAGTGGCTCCGGTGGCGTTAGCAATACCTTCAACAGTAATTATCGCTTATCCATGACCAATAAACTTTGCCTACTTCGACCAAACTTGAACCAAACTTCAACCAGGGTGAACCGTAGGGTCGATGGTTGGTAAACAGCCATCTCTATCACACGTATCTCTCCTGCACAAAAAGACATGGGTCTCCTGTCATCTGTACGTTCGGCAATTTGGCTATGGTGGGGGTGAAAGGGTGTTGAATCAGAATGTGATGGGGGTCGTTGTCACCACATTATTATTTTGCGGGGAATCAAAAACCCATGATATGGGACCAGCAGCCATAACAGTTGTTATTGTAAAACAACAAATCGTTCCCCTGAGACTAAATCCAGTTCTCTTAAAAGGAGGCCAGGGCCTGCTCTCAGGTACTGGCCTCATCGTTACAAAGCACCTCCATGGTGCCCTGTTGTTGTCAGGCTCCATTAGATAAAGAATGCCTCTCCTTATATCGTAGCAACCGTTGGCTCTCGGTAGGTTTTCAACCCTCGGCAAGAGCCGGCCCCGTCTACTTCTCGTCCTCGTTTGTGAGCGGAGCGGGTCTCTCATACTGGCCCTCAGTCTCCAGTGGTGGCACCTTCTTGAGGTGGCCGGCGTGTGTCCAGCTGACTCTCCCCTCCACCTTCACTGCTGTAGGTGTGGTCAAGAGCCCTTGGTGGGGCCCCACCCACGGGGCTCCCTCCAGTGTTTCCTCTTTAGGTCCCTTATCAGCACCCAATCTCCTGGCTTCGGGTCATGCAGATGACCCTCTGTTGGCTGCGGACGTGCCGAGCTCACCTGCATGTGAATAGAACTCAGCATTTGGTTTAGTTACACTCAGTAGTTAAGCGTCACATCCCCCATGAGGTCTGAGCTGAGGACCCGCTTTGTGGGGGAAGGGCTATTCCAGTGTTCATGGGTCTGCCTGTGAGGATCTCAAGAGGCGACAGACCTGTCGTGGCCCTCCCTCTCGCTCTCGTAGCCATCAGCACTAACGGTTGTGCTTTTATCCACGTGAGTCCTGTCTCATCACAACATTGGAGCAGTTTATTTTCATTCGTCCCATTTTCTCTCTCTCCACTGCTCCACCACACTGTGGGTGATGGGCACAACGTTGCCTCAGATCAATACCCGAAAATATTGACAGTTGTCTAACGGCACTATTTACAAAATGAGTCCTGTTACCACCGCTGATCTTCCGTGGTGTTCCCCATCTGGGAACAATCTCTCTTACTAGCACCTTCGCTACCGTGGAGGCATCGGCCTTTCCATGTCGGAAAGCTTCAACCCACCTAGAAAACGTGTCAACAATCACAAGACAATATTTCTTTCCCTCACACGGTGAGTCCATCTGCAGGGGATCAAACGGGCGGTCAGGGCGAGGGCGGCTGGAGGCTTGTGTGGTTTGCCCTATTGCGGCATTGTTTTTCAAACTAATTGAATATTTGGAACAAAAATTTTGGGAACACTTTGCCAAGCCTCTCGTAAACCAGTGTTCGTTTACCGCGTTTCGGCCTCCGCTTCCCACACCATTAACGCCCTCCAATCCATTTGACCTTTACCTTTCTTCTTCTCCCATTTCTCCATATTATCCTGCAATTGTTGTAACTGATTTACAGTAAAACTACCAGTTTCAGGAAATCCAAATGTCTTTCCCCACACTGAAAGCTGATTACAGGAGTCGCCGCCACATTTTTTTTCCACACATAATTTTCGCACATCCTGTCAGTCAAAGGTTTGCTTTGGTTTTTGCCCGTACTGCTATCCAGCCCCCACTCTCTTACCAGGAAATTCCCCGTACCGACAATTCAACTGACATTAATCATTATTTCCTTTGCCAACGGGTCGTCACCCCGAAGTGAGTGTCATTACCTTCATACCGACAATTCAATTGACATTATTCATTATTTCCTTTGCCAACGGGTCGTCACCCCTAAGCGAGTGTCGCTACCTTCAGACATCTCCGCATGGTCTTCAATACTGTATCCTCATTTAGATTAAAAAAAAAAGCCGTATCATACAATTCCTCTCCCCGCAATCGCACAACTCGCTTCTCGACCCCCGGGAGTCGACTACGAACTACCCTCGGGGGAGGTAGACTTCCTGGGTCGTAGGCGATTTTTCAATCCCTTCAGCAGACTGGCCGGCCAGATTCCACGCAGAGAGTGGGTCAAAGAAGAATATGAGTTAGGCTTCCCGGGAGAGCCCCCAAACTGTCGTGGCAGTTATCGAATTCCACGCTGACAGGAATGAGGAACGAGACAAAAGTCTCTTACAGCAGCGCCGCACGATTTTAATAGATGTTCATGAACAGACGCGTCCAAGCCCAGGTGCCTGAATGCGCCCCGATCAATACAGTACAGTCTCTCTTATGGGACGGTTGTGTGTTCTTCCCCTCCTTATCTCGTGTCTTCCAGCTCTCATCCACCAAGGCCACTTCTCCATTTAGTGTGTACACACTTGCTACACTCAGTGAGTCTCCCATAGTCAACAATTCACAATAGGCCCTTATTTGTGCATCTGGAGAAGCCACTTTATAAGACCACCTTTGTTCTACTACACATGGACTTCAAGCATCCATCTAAGCAATGTAAGGTCATGGTGAACGATTAAAAGTAAGCAAATATCAAATATGAACTGCCCTCACAGCTTCCTTCATTTTCCCTCATTGCTTATGGTCCCTCATGACCAGGTATTAACCACGTTTTTAGCTGGCCTCATGCTGCTTTATGAATAATGCTTGGGAGAAGCTCTTTGGTGAGCTCAGAGAGACTGAGGTCTTAAAGTGAGCACCAGCACATGACAAATTAGCAAAGAGGAACAACATCTGACAACACAAAAGCTCTGCAGTCATCCTCTGACAGCAACCAGGAGACGCAAAAACAGGACATTAGCCATTTAATTAAAACCAGGAGGGAAATATTGTAAAGTGCAAGACACCAGTGGAACTTAAAGGGAAAATTCACCTATTCACTTTATAGCACATGAAAAAACATTTCTGTATCTCTGGAGTGCCAGTGAAACGGATTTTTTTCCCGGCCACCAATCGTGTAGTCAGTTGGCAGCCAGAAAAACTACATACAGCCTAGCAGGGGTTTCTAATACCCAAATCTACTATAAACACCCAGTTAAAAAACAAAACAAAACAAAACACATCCTCATTCTCTCAGCTAAGCCACATTGCCGATGGTGGAAATGACGTCCTACGACACTAGCGCAGAGGATTTTATGAATGACGATACAGAAGCTAGGGGCATGGAAGTTGTGCTATGCTCAATAGTTTTTCTCCACACAAGTCAATAAAATGGAACAATGAATGTATTACTAGAGGAAACAAGTCACTATTTACAAAAATGGGTTGACAGAAACATAATTTCCTTAAAAGACCTTTTTGATGGTAATGGTGTATTACTTAACCATGAAACTTTTCGTAACGGAAAAGCTTCCCCTATCAAGCCCACAGAATTTACTCAGTAGTAAAATCCATCCCCACCGGTTTATTAGAACTAATGAGAAGCTATAGGAAACAAGATGCGGTTCCCAGATTTGAAGCAATCTTTGTATAAATGGCACTGATGTTATAAACAACAAATGTACCAATAAACATATCAGAAAATGTTTCTACAATACTACGAAAATAACACCACGTGGACATTTTTTCTGGAACTTTACAGACATTAATTGGCGTAGGGCGTGGCTTGTCCGTTTTAGATTCTTCATAACAAACAAAATTAGAGAATTACATTTGAAAATATTACATAACGTATATCCAACTAATGTATACTATATTTCAAGATTTTTAGAAATGGATAACAAATGTTCTTTCTGCAAAACTGAACAAGAAGTTATAACATTTGTTTTGCAGTTGTCTATTTTGTACTGAATTTCGGAAAGACTTGGAGAGTTATATGTTTAGCAAAACTTTGCATGCGATTAGTTTTGAAGGTAAGAATACTGTCACTTATTTTGAATATAAAGACAACAATATATGTACCATGGTAAACCTTTTTATTTTGCTAGGTAAATTTCATATCCACAAAGCCAGAATACCTAAATCAAGACCTTTATTCAAATTATTTTTCACAGATATTGACTATTACTTTGAGTCTCTGTACTTTGTAACAAACAAAAAGGTATGTCAGTGAACAAAATGTATTTAGAAATGTTTAATTGAAGAAGTCTGTCACTAAGTTAGTATATTTTTTTCCTTATTTATGTATGTTATTTATTTATATACTTTTTATATCCTTCCTCTTTGTTGGAATTATTATGTTTGTTTTATGTATATACTGTATATACTTTCATTTAATGGACTGGAATGACTGACTATTGTATGCTTATATTTTCAATTGAAAAAAAAGATACAGAAGCTAGCATGCAGCAATGCATTCTGGTATGCATAGGCTCTGTGGGAAAGACTAAGCAGGAGAACACCGATTTCTCTGTCAGTATAGTACACAGTGAAGATTTTATTGCTTAGATCAACTACATTACTCATCAGTACTGATTACACGTACACAAAAAACTATTGGCGGAATTTCCCTTTAACTAAACAGCCATTCCTCCACATTCTCCATGGTTGATGTGAATCAATGCAATGCTGAGGTTTTCACTTCATCCGATTCCCTTATCTGACCTCAATCATATCCACCCCTCCCTCCATCAACGTATCTTTCTGAAAAAAATAGGCCTCATTCATCAATTGTTCAAACATACAAATTTGTTGTTCTTAGTGTAGAACCTGGTTAACCTCTGAATTTAGACACCGATTGGCTAACACCAATGTCTTTGCAAGCGTAGGTGATTACTCATTTCAAGAGGTAGATTATAGATGTTAGGGGGAAGGAATTACAAATAACCATCAGTTTACTTCTGACTCAGACTATCTTGAGAGCTAAAACATTCCATGGGCATGTAACCTATTATTAGACCGATTGGAAAACTGGGTGGGACTTTCTGGTACAGCATTAAACTGGTTTGAATCCTACTTAAAGTACAGGGACTATTTTGTGTCTATAGATAATACAAAAAAATGATAGTACAAAAATAGTACAAAAAAAGATTTGCAGATAGTAAAAAAAATAAAATAAGAAGATCTGTGGAGTTCACCAAGGTTCCGTTCTGGGGCCACTTCTGTTTAACATCTATATGATCCCACTAGTTCAGATTATGGAAAAAAACAACAAAATATGTTACCATAATTATGCAGACAATACACAGATTTATACAACCATATCACCAGGGGACTATAATCCCATACAAGCACTGAGTAAGTGGATTGAAAAAATCAACAACTGGATGTCTCAGAATTTTTTTCAATTAAACAAAGATAAAACTGAAGTAATTGTCTTTGGAGCCTAGGAAGAATGATTAAAAGTCAGTGCTCAGATACAGTAGCTAATGTTAAAAACCCCAAACCAAGCCAGAAATCTTGGAGTAGTCATGGACTCAGACCTGAATTTATATACCCACATTAAGGTAATTGCAAAATCATTTTACTGTCATCTGAAGAATATATCAAGAATTAAAGGGTTTATGTCTCAGCAGGATTTGGAAAAGCTTGTCCATGTATTTATCTTCAGTCAACTTGACTACTGTAATGGTGTCTTTACAGGTCTCTCTAAAAATCGATCCAACAGCTGCAGCAGATTTACTGAGACCAAAAAAGTGGATCACATTGCTCCAGTTCTGAGGTCTTTACAATGGCTTCCTGTCCATCAACGAATTTATTTTAAAGCTCTGCTCTTGGTTTATAAAGCACTGAACAGTTTAGGGCTAAAATACATTTCTGATCTTCTGCTACACTATGAACCATCCAGACCTCTCAGATAGTCTGGGACATGTCTGCTTTCTGTCTCCAAAGTCAAAACTAAACATGGAGAGGCAGCTTTCAGTTTTTATGCACCACATATCTGGAACAAACTCCCGGGAAACTGAAGGTCTGCTGCAACTCTCAGTTCTTTTTAAATCAAGGCTGAAGACTTTCCTGTTTGTCGCTGCCTTTTAGTAAATAAAATTTGAAGCTTTTGATCATCATCTTACACTTGACTGTAACTTTTACTCTATCTTTTTATTTGTTTTTAAATATCCTTTTATTGCCTAATGTTGCTTTTGTTATTGACGACAGGCATGGGTGCAAGTCCATGACTACGGGGATGGCATCCAGCGCTTTACCTGTGACCCCGTCCATAGGGTTAGTGGTTGTCAGGAAGGCTATCCGACGTAAAACTTTGCCAATCATTATGCGGGTTGACAAGGCCATACCGGATCGGTCGAGGCCCAGGTTAACAATGACCGCCATTGGTGCTGTGCCCTTACAGGGTACTGATGGAAACTACAAAATCCACTGTGGTGACCCCCGAGAAACGGGGAACAAGCTGAAAGAAGATAAAGATGTTGCTTTTGTTGCCTTTTGTTTTATGTAAAGCACTTTGAATTGCACTGTTGCTGAAATGTGCTATACAAATAAATTTGCCTTGCCTTGCCTAAGAACAAATTTGTACATATGAATGATTGATGATTTGGGCCCAGCGTGTTTGATAGCACACAAGTATGGCTGATTTCATTGCATCTTCACTGGGTTGCATCGTGTCCAGCGTGGCTAAACACATCCATTACGCGCGCTATGAGGCGCATACTCGCAGCATATTTGGAGCAGCCATCTGAAAGGGCGCATGGCTCACGCACGTGGCCCTGCCGATGGGATGGGAACAATGTGAGGGCGGGAGGTTTTTTGGGGGGGAGTTTTGGCAGAGGTGAGGGGAAGTGGTTCTTGGAAATTGGCCACTTTCAGTCGCCATAATGACATTTCAACCACTCAAAATTGGTGAACTGCTGACCCCTGAGAGCACACACAATACAACTTGCCTTAAGGCTGGTACTCTGTGCCTTTTCTTAACACAAACAAGGCACCGAGGCTGATTATATCAATCCCAATTTGGCAGCAACAGATTTGCATTTCTTTTGTGACACTGTATGACGATTGCCATGCTGAACTGTAACTTATCCTAGCTACTTTTGTATGAGTGACAGTGAGGCCAGGCTCAATTAAAGAGAGAAAGAAAGAGCCAGGCTCCCTAAAACCGCTCGCTCATTCACCGACATGGAGAGTTTTATCTCATTAGCTGACAAACAGATGGATATTATATCCATCACAAGACTTTCTAGATTTGTCACTTATAACACAAAAAAGGTCAGCGCGGATAGGCTGCCTAGGTCTTTATCACAAATATTACCATGTTACATAAGAAAAGAATTGGTTATATAATAATGTGGACAAAGATTTTCACTTGACACGCTTGGTCAGAGCGACTTTCTTCGGATTTTAACCCAGATGTGTAAGTGTGACCTGAGCGCACAAACATAGCTGTGCTGAGTTGATAGCTGTGGCAGACATGAGGCACAGATTGGCGCAAACCAGTCTTGGTATTGTTGCGTGGCATGAGTAGAGTACTGTTGAAGAACGTAGATATTAAGATCACTGAATATAACTGAACGATTACACAATTATGGGAAAAGGTTGTGATATTATTTCCCCGCGCTGTGTTTTGTCACTTTGACGCATACCATTACGATCAAATTACAAGTACTTGTCAATGAAGTTTGTCATTTTACGCTGAAATCTGAGGCTTCCCCATCAATCTGCCAACCTGCTGCTGATCACACTTACACACACTGGACACACTCACTGGGTTAAAGAGCTACCAAGATCAAGTCATTTCCCTGAACAATATGTCTGGGTATTAAAATCGTATTTCATTCTCAGGCTAGAGGGCGCAAGACTTAGCCTACCTGTGTCCAGAGTGCATTATCAAGGGCAAAGAAATTGTGGGACAATTTTAGTAGAATGGCTTTGGCCTAGATTTCTCTTGTGACTGCATTTTTTCCCCTTTCATTTTTTTTTTGTGTCATGTACTAGTTTAATCTACACATCACAATGTGGACATACACTGCCTCGTGCATTTTTAAACTACATCATTCGTAGCCAAGAGAGAAAGTTGAAAAAGTTCATGTGGACACAACGTATCACTCACCTGAGTGACCTCTTTACTGCAGGTATCCCACCCTTATAAACAATACAGGGGCATAACGACCGAAACCAACGACCGGTTTCATATGCAAATTGCTGTGAGCAATCATCCATAGCAATTACATGCGATCTAGACGAGGAACGCACCGCAGAAGCAGCAAAGAAAGTGTGCACAGTCTCAAATTCAATCAAAGATTTCCCCAAACGCATCAATCTAGTAATATGAGCCATTAAAGCAGCCATGAACAGTATAGCATTAACCAAAACTGCACAGTGACGTGGGTCAGTCAGATTTGGGGTACAACCACCGAGAGAGGGAAAACAGAGATCAGTATTTACTTCCTCCATAAGTGATATAGTACCTAGTATATGAAAATCAAATCAGTCTCTACATTTGTTTTTTCATCGGTAAACCGAACCACGGGGGTTGTCCAACTTTGGGGGTCGTCGTCTGTGTGGAGTTTGCATGTTCTCCCCCGTGTCTGTGTGGGTTTCCTCCGCATGCTCCAGTTTCCTCCCACAGTCCAAAGACATGTAGGTCAGGTGGATCAGCCGTACTAAATTGTCCCTAGGTGTGAATGTGTGTCTGTGTGTGTGTGTATGTCGGCCCTGTGATGGCCTGGCGGCCTGTCCAGGGTGTCTCCCCGCCTGCCGCCCAATGACTGCTGGGATAGGCTCCGGCATCCCGTGACCCCAAGTGGGATAAGCGGTTTGGATAATGGCTGCATGGATCAGTAAACTCCCTTGAGTTCCCATTTAGTCTCTCGGGAGAGATCCTAAAAAAAACATAGCGGGACAACAGCAGCCGAGGAGGATTGCAGAGACAGTTTTGTACCCATGAGGACGGCTTCCCAAAGTAGATCTAAGCACCTTACATCCCGTTATAATGAATAAAGGGGAGACTGGTCAGATGAGACCAAAATTGAACTTTTTGGCCTAAATGTAAAACGCTATGTGTGGTGGAAAACTAACACTGCACATCACTCTGAACACACCATCATCCCCACTGTCAAACATGGCGGTGGCAGCATCATGCTCTGGGGGTGCTTCTCTTCAGCAGGAACAGGGAAGATGGTCAGAGTTGATGGGAAGATGGATGGAGCCAAATACAGGGCAATCTTGGAAGAAAACCTGTTGGAGTCTGCAAAAGACTTGAGACTGGGGCGGAGGTTCACCTTCCAGCAGGACAACGACCCTAAACATAAAGCCAGGGCTACAATGGACGGGTTTAAAACAAAACATATTCATGGTTAGAATGGCCCAGTCAAAGTCCAGACCTAAATCCAATTGGGAATCTGTGGCAAGATCTGAAAACTGCCGTTCACAAACGCTCTCCATCTAATCTGACTGAGCTTGAGCTGTTTTGCAAAGAAGAATGGGCAAAAATGTCAGTCTCTAGACGTGCAAAGCTGGTAGAGACATACCCCAAAAGACTCGCAGCTGTAGTTTCAGCAAAAGGCGGTTCCACAAAGTATTGACTTAGGGGGGGCTGAATATTTTTGCACACCGCACTTTTCAGTTTTTTATTTGTAAAAAATGTTTAAAATCATGTATAATTTTCTTTGTACTTCACAATTGTGTGCCACTTTGTCTTGGTCTTTCACATAAAATTCCAATAAAATATATTAATGTTTGTGGTCGTAACGTGACAAAATGTGGAAAAGTTCAAGGGGTACGAATACTTTTGCAAGCCACTGTAGTCGCCTGTGGTGCGGGAGATCTGGGTTCGCGCTGCGCCGCTTCCCGGCTGCCCCCTGAATTCGCTACATTGGTTTCAGAAGTGGGATGGTGAGACCGGGTCAGATCTGCCCTTTAGTTGACTGGTTAGTGCAGTCCTGTGGTGCGGGCGACCCTGGTTCGATTCCCGGCTGCGGCGGATTCCCTTAACCGTGTGTTGTTCGTGAAATGATTGTTTAATGGTTGGCTTAAGCGGGGCCGTGTCCTGTAGTATGCAGGCAGAGATCCTGTTGGTTCTTATTTCTCAGGCCAGCAAAACCTCCTGGTGATATCGGGAAAACTCAGCTTGTGCACGGCTCAGTACACTGGGGGAAGAAGAGCCGAACTATTCGGGTGGTGACAGATTGCGGAAGAGTGCTTGTCCTCTTCCTTGCTCCCTGTTAGAATGAGAAAGGAGGACGATCCCGTCTGTCGCCATGAAGAATACGGGCGATACCAACAACCACTCCTTGTTATCCCTGCCTACACACACGGTTCGAAGCGCTTTACGACCGTGGGGACCGAGTCCCCATATAACTCAATGCAGTTTGACCGAAACCACCAGAATATCGTCATTATCACTTCACCCATGCAGAGAGAGAGAGAGAGAGAGAGAGAGAGAGAGAGAGAGAGAGAGAGAGAGAGAGAGAGAGAGAGAGAGAGAGAGAGAGAGAGAGAGAGAGAGAGAGAGAGAGAGCGAGGTCGTGTCAAAGGTCACATCGCTAAGGCAAGAAACGCGCTTGTGACCACGGAGCTATACACGGATAATGATTTGAACCGCGAGCAGCTCGGGCCTCGGCCAGCGACCGGCCCGGTGACAGTGATTTGAAGACGAGGTGACATGAGATGACCACAAGCAGTCACTCCTTCATCTGGCGGTGATTTCTATTTGTGTCAGTGAACATGTGTTTCCCATGATGGGACCTGACACCTGCCCCAGAGGAGCTCGGAGGGAGAGCGACAAAGAGGGGAGAAAGATGCAAGACAAAACATTTTCCCACAGACAGCAAATTAACATGTGGTCTGCTAAAAGCTCTTTGGGAGAAAAAATCATTACGTCCACGTGAATAAAAAAACCACAAAAAAAAAA
>NC_079229.1:6341758-6382219 GCF_029633865.1 Lampris incognitus
CTCTCCATGTGTGTGTGTCTCTCTCTCACACTGTCTCTGTCTCTCTGTTCCTCTCTCTCTCTGTGTCTCTGTCTGTCTCTCTCTGGACGGATATATACAGTGGCTTGCAAAAGTATTCATACCCCTTGAACTTTTCCACATTTTGTCACGTTACGACCACAAACATTAATATATTTTATTGGAATTTTATGTGAAAGACCAAGACAAAGTGGCACACAATTGTGAAGTACAAAGAAAGTTATACATGATTTTAAAACATTTTTTACAAATAAAAAACTGAAAAGTGCGGTGTGCAAAAAATATTCAGCCCCCCCTGAGTCAATACTTTGTGGAACCGCCTTTTGCTGCAACTACAGCTGCAAGTCTTTTGGGGTATGTCTCTACCAGCTTTGCACATCTAGAGACTGAAATTTTTGCCCATTCTTCTTTGCAAAACAGCTCAAGCTCAGTCAGATGAGATGGAGAGCGTTTGTGAACGGCCGTTTTCAGATCTTGCCACAGATTCTCAATTGGATTTAGGTCTGGACTTTGACTGGGCCATTCTAACACATGAATATGTTTTGTTTTAAACCATTCCATTGTAGCCCGGGCTTTATGTTTAGGGTCGTTGTCCTGCTGGAAGGTGAACCTCCGCCCCAGTCTCAAGTCTTTTGCAGACTCCCAACAGGTTTTCTTCCAAGATTGCCCTGTATTTGGCTCCATCCATCTTCCCATCAACTCTGACCATCTTCCCTGTCCCTGCTGAAGAGAAGCACCCCCAGAGCATGATGCTGCCACCGCCATGTTTGACAGTGGGGACGATGGTGTGTTCAGAGTGATGTGCAGTGTTAGTTTTCCGCCACACATAGCGTTTTGCATTTAGGCCAAAAAGTTCAATTTTGGTCTCATCTGACCAGAGCAGCTTCTTCCACATGTTTGCTGTGTCCCCCACGTGGCTTCTGGCAAACTGCAAACGGGACTTCTTATGGTTTTCTTTTAACAGTGGCTTTCTTCTTGCCACTCTTCCATAAAGGCCAGATTTGTGCAGTGCACGACCAATAGTTGTCCTGTGGACAGATTCCCCCACCTGAGCTGTGGATCTCTGCAGTTCATCCAGAGTCACCACGGGCCTCTTGGCTGCATCTCTGATCAGTGCTCTCCTTGTTTGGCCTGTAGGTTTAGGTGGACGGCCGTGTCTTGGTAGGTTTGCAGTTGTGCCATACTCTTTCCATTTCCGGATGATGGATTGAACAGTGCTCCGTGAGATGTTCAAAGCTTGGGAAATCTTTTTATAGCCTAACGCTGCTTTAAACTTCTCCACAACTTTATCCCTGACCTGTCTGGTGTGTTCCTTGGACTTCATGATGCTGTTTGCGCCCCACTATTCTCTTAATTTTTTTTTAAAATCATGTATAATTTTCTTTGTACTTCACAATTGTGTGCCACTTTGTGTTGGTCTTTCACATGAAATTCCAATAAAATATATTTATGTTTGTGGTCGTAACGTGACAAAGTGTGGAAAAGTTCAAGGGGTATGAATACTTTTGCAAGCCACTGTACCAAGTCCAGTTGCACTTGATTCAACTCCTTTGGAGCTCCATTATGACTTCCAGCAAAATGTTGCTTTTTTGGTAAGCATGACTAGATTAGGACCAAAACTACAACTTCCCCTATTTGGACAACAACAACAACAACAACAACAACAACAACAACAACGATGTGGGGGTTAAGGTGCATTTGAGAAGTAGGCCACCTCGATGGGTTAGCCGGTCACACAACACGTAGTTGGTGCATTGGAGGTATACTGCCCTCTCACAACACAACTAACCTGTAGATTGTGGGGCCAATGCCAATAAAATAATCATCCGGGGGGGGGGGGTTTCAAATCTTTGGATCGACTTGTTTTCATCATAAGCATGCAGATGCAAGCAGGCAGCAGACCTAGAAAACTCCGAAACACACACACACACACACACACACACACACACACACACACACACACACACACACACACTATATGAGTCATCTCGGCGAAACCCAAGCACTTTTTTTTTTCCACAAGCGTTCATTCAAGTTACACCCATGATTGAACGCGCAGACGCCGCTGTAGTGGGCTATATAAGTCCACACTGCATCTACTAAACTAACTCTATTAGTTCCTCCACACAAGCCAAGTAGGGCGGGCGGCGTCTGGCACCAACACCTGGCACCTACAAGCCCACTGCGCTTGGAGCTCCGCTAACCATTTCCCTCAAGGTACGGTACTCCTTTAAGCTTAACCCTCACGTCTCTTATCCTTGTTGTAATGTCCCTTTATTGTACTTTTCGTTTGACCTCTTTGCCAATTCGATGGATTTCCTAACGCCTCGCCAATCGCCTAAATGACGCCGCGCGTCTGGTCGGAGACGTGTAGGATTTACGCAGCGCCGTGCGCACTGGAGCGCCTCGTTTCTCCATCGTTCCTGCCCAAGTTTTTTGTTTTTTGTTTTTTTGGGGGGGAGGAGGGGGAACGCACGTTATTCTCCCGCGTGCATTTGACCCTAAAACACTTTTTAACGCGTGCACTTTTCCATCCATAAGCCGCAGCCGGCGCCGCCGCCGTGCGCAATTTCGACCCGTTTTTACGCACCGAACAAATCCCAACATGTGACGCATCGGCTTCGGAAACCCCCCAAAATAACGACGCTAATCACAAATGTTCCTTGAAACCGTTGCATAATTTTTCTCTCACCCCCCCTCTCTCCCCCCTCCCCCCCAGATCTCAGCCGGCACCCTGACATGAAGCTCAATTTACTCGCCACCACCGCGATTCTGCTGGCTGCCTTCGTACCGCGCTGCGACTGTCGGGCCATCGAGCGCCCCGCCGCCGGCGCCGGCCAGCTCGCCGCCTCCGCCGCCCTGGTCGCGGACGGCCAGCGGCGGCGCACGGGTCCCGTCCTGCAGCGGCTCGGGGAGGAATACTTCATCCGCTTCGACAACGGCAACTCGGACTCGGCGGGGCCGTCGTCGCCGACCTACCCCGGCGGCTCGGTCTACAACAGGGCTCTGCAGCTGCAGCTGACGCGCCGCCTCTTGCAAGGCAAAGTTGGGGACGAGTCGACGGAGCGGGGCAGGAGGTCCGAGGACCCGCCGATATCGCTGGATCTGACCTTCCACCTCCTCCGGGAGATGATGGAGATGTCCCGGGCCGAACAGTTGGCGCAGCAGGCGCAGAACAACAGACGGATGATGGAACTCTTCGGGAAATAAAAGATCTCTTCTCTCTCTATCTCTCCATCTCTCTTCTTCTTCTTCTTCCAAAGATAGCCCTCCATTTCTTCTTCTTCGTTCTCTGCAGAACACGACTCTGTATCACAGTTGCTGCTCGCCGTTTATTTATGCCTATTTGAACCTCAGAGAAGGGAGCGTAACGCAGCCTTGGCTCATCGTCGTCAGTGTTAGAACCGTGGCATAGTGCACCACATCTTGAAAATGACACCATGACTGCCCTTTATTATTATCATCCTTATTTTTATTTGATTTTTTAATTTTTATTTTTTTTAGGTTTACATGAGAATTTATTGCATTGAGAAGTGACCTATTTATTTTAGACCATGTTTCGCTGTATGGTATCTGTTCGTTAATAAACGTATGATCAACCAGCCGGTTGTTTTGTTGTGCGAGAGACAAATGTCCAATATCTATATTTTCTAATAAAATGTGAAAAGCAACGTTTACACTTCTCTCTGGATGTCATTAAGAAGCGACGGCCGGTGAACCCTTTATCTGGGAAACGCTGAAAAAGCGTCGCCCTGGATGTGGCACACTTTGCGGGTTGTGACCCACATGCACCCCACCCACCTTTCCTTCTGTCTGTTGCAAGTCTCCTGGCACACACAGGAGGCCGCGCGTCTCACAACGGCTGAAATTCACCTTCAGGCTGATGGGAGATCAGACGCCCCTCAGATACTGGGCCGAGCACAGGCCCTCCCGAATACCCAGACCTCGTCACGGTAGGGTGGAAAGTCGCGGCCTCACACGAAGCCGCCTCGGTGCCACCTTGCACCAGAGTGCCGCGAGAAACGCTGGGGCAAAACTATACGAGAGACAGTCGGACGTGAAGTCGACTGGAATTCCACGCCGCCTGCATTAAGCTGACGCCTTAATCCTCCCACAGCACCGGCAAGAGACGAGCGTGCATGTGTGTGTGTGTGTGTGTGTGTGTGTGTGTACACACACCGCGTTGAACTTTGACCCGCCGTGCCGGTGTGAACCGCACAAGTGCTGCAAGCGTGAGTCATCCTATTCTGTTCGCCCCGCTTAGCGTCCGGGGGCGTCTTGCGGCATTGAGCCCATTTGTAAAGGATCCCGCTCGCTGAATGATGGTGTAAAGTAATTAGATGGGAGTCAATAGCAGACTAGCCCTTCAGAGTCGTGTCAAGGTGAGAGCATCGCAGGGCAGCGAATGAACGACAGACGGGCCCGCATGAGGCTCGCTGCCATCTGGTTGTATGTACCTTCTTGACCAGACGGCTCTATTGAAACGTCGGACCTGTCTGCACGTCGCACAAAAGACACAACAATGGTCCACCGACGGTCTGATTTGCCACAAGAGAGATGAGGGGGAGAACGGTACAGAGAGAGAGACAGAGATAAGTCCTCTCCTCACACATGAACAGACACATAGGTGTGTGTGGATGCAACAAGAAACACACATGCACACAGACACACACACAGATGAGGGCCTAGGTTTGGTTGGAAAGTTGGTTGTGAAAACATCTTTAGGGCGGCTTCATCGATCATACGATGGCCACGGACACACACACACACACACACACACACACACACACACGCTTGCAGGCGCACATGCAAGCCTCAAGCACATCGGTGTGCAAACACAGCTGTACGACCCCACGTTTGCCAATACTCGCACAGTATTCTCGTCGTTTTCTTTGTGGGGAACTAATCTTCTACATATTCTCGGTGCGGTTTCCTATCGGTCCTCATAAGCTCGACGTGAAGAGGCTGTCCGCGCACGCTCGTCTTACAACCGAGACACGAGAAGGACGTTGCTTGTGCAACAGTTTTAATGACATCAAGAGGAACACACATTACGGCCACAAACGTTTTTGTCCACCATCAGAAAATATACTGGCAGTACACGTAAAAGAGTAAAGTGTGTGAAGCAGGCGGGCCTAGCCAAAGCACTGAAATGACCCAAAAACAAAACAAAAAAAATCCTACAAAAAAAACCCCCAAAACAAAGCTAGTCATCTTCTGTCCTGTGGTTTATTATCTAACATCCTGCTCATACAATTATATCACTCCTATACAAGCAGTACAGGACAAGGAGACTAACAGGAGGCTGTCATGTCTGAAATACTTACCCAGTGACATCATATAAAGACGTACTTCAAGCAGTGGTTGAAATACACGAGGTTCGTAAAACAGGGGGGGAAAAAAAAGAAGAGTGTGAACAACATCGGAGAAATTATAAATTCAACCTAACGAAAACTCCGTGCCTGTGTTTTGCATATAGATTACATCCAACATTAACGGGCTGAGGATTATGCTCCTTTATATAATCATGCAACCAATTCTTTCCATTAGTCACTTCATCACGATCACATCGAACTTGACAGGAAACTGCCAGCACACACAACACTTGAACAGCCTCCAATCCGTCCCTGCTGTGACAGAGAGACCGAGGGAAGTCGATGCTTTTCTCTCTCTCTGGCTCAACAAGTAAGCAACCTTTCTGATGCGGATCTAAAGCAGTAACCCAGATCTGGGGGGGGGGGGGAGGGGAGTGTCACAACTGACCCGAGTTCAACGTCTGGGGCGACACTCGGCCCGCTCCAGGCTTATTATTAGGTGGCGTCTGGGCGTATGTGGCTGACAGCTAGGTTGAGGCGGCGCCCTTGGCCGCGTTCGGGGCAGAGTTAGTCTGTGGGGGCAATCCGGGTTGGGCGGCGGCGGAAGAGACGCTGCCACCCAGATCACCCGGGGTACCCTCTCCCGCCACAGCACTGGCCTCTCCCTCCTCATCGTCCTCTTCCTCATCTTCATCCTCTGTTGAATGCAAGATATACGGGAGAAATGAAGTTGGAGTCCAACGCGTGTCAATGACACATAACACTGGGTCAGACAAATGTAAACCATCTCCACCTTCCCCCCCCCTTTTTTGTGGATTTCCCCCCCCCTTTTTTTTCCTCCCCAGTTGTACCCAACCAATTACCCCACTCTTCCGAGCCATCCCGGTCGCTGCTCCACCCCCTCTGCTGATCCGGGGAGGGCTGCAGACTACCACATGCCTCCTCCGATACATGTGGAGTCGCCGGCCGCTTCTTTTCACCTGACAGCGAGGAGTTCTGCCAGGGGGAAGTAGCACGTGGGAGGATCACGCTATTCCCCCCAGTTCCCCCTCCCCCCCAAACAGGCGCTCCGACTGACCAGGGGAGGCACTAGTGCAGTGACCAGGACACATACCCACATCCGGCTTCCCACCCACAGACACGGCCAATTGTGTCTGTAGGGATGCCCGACCAAGCCGGAGGTAACGCGGGGATTTGAACCGGAGAGCCCCATGTTGGTAGGCAATGGAATAGATCGCCACACTACCCACACACCCTTCAAAAGTCCCCCTCCCTTTTTTACCTTGGATGAAGTCGATGGTGCGAAGGGCCATCCCCTCCTTCTTGAAGTCGACGCTGTAGTGATCCATGTTCTCGTAGCCTCGCTCGACCTTGTCCAGGTGGGCTGTGCTCGACGCTTTTGTAATCCTGACATCAGACAAATGGCACAATGCAGGCTTTGAGATGAAGGTGTGATCATGTTTTCATTTTGCTGTCACTTCATTATATGATGTGCTGACCTACTGCATTGAATGTGCCATAAGTGCACGTACTTACTTTTGAAGGAGAGGCTTTGCCGTCTATAGAAGAGGATAGAGAGAGAGAGAGAGCGAGAGAGAGAGAGTGACATATAATGTGTGGTTGATTCATCTCACAACATAAGTCTCAGCTATCAGAGCACACAACCACATTTTAAAGGGGTAGAGGAAGACTTCATATTGGACACGTACGCAGTTGTCAGAGTATTTAGGACTGACTACTGAATTCAATAATCAACCAATCAATCAATCAATCAATCAAGTTGCATTTTTTATAGCGCTTTTCTAGCTGCAACAGCCACTCAAAGCGCTTTCTCCCAAGACAGACAATGTGCAATGGATGTTGTAATGAGAGAGAATACCAATATGCATGATACACATTAGACTCTCATCTGCACCATGCATATTGATATTCAATACAGCCCGAATGCAACCTGATTCAATATGGCCTGCAGAATCATGGTCAGATCACATAAAGAATTTGTGATAGTTAAGTTTTGAAAAAAGAAAAAGAAAAAAGTATTTGCTTTTCAAATTAAAAGTCCAATGTAATGCTTTAACTCCAACCGCTTGTAGGACATTTATTTCGAAGGCACATATAAATAACTGCACGAGGACAGACTGACAAGTACACATCACAGTTACAAATAGCAGCTAGCTATAAATTGCGCAAAACTGAGTTTTTCAAAGATTTCAAAGAAAAGGAAAGTAAACAATGAACGTAGGGTGTTCCAGAAAGAGTTGACGTCGAAACAGTTCTTCATTGAGCTATCAGGGAAAGCTGTGTGCTTAGGGTGCAAAGAGAGCACCGCTGTCTGGAAAGACCACGACTTGTCCCGACACTTCCAGACAAAGCATGCGGAGAAATATAGGAATATGTCTTCTGAGCAGAGGGCAAGTGCATCGAAAGAGTTGCAAAAGCAGCAAGGTCTTTTCACACGACGGCGTTCAGCAAACGACGGAATTGCGAGAGCTAGCTACGCACTGTCCCACAAAATTGCTAAACATAGCAGCCATTCACTGGGGGTGAATTCATTAAAGAATGTTTCATTTCGAATCCCTGTGTTACCTCCGGCTTGGTCGGGCGTCCCTACAGACACAATTGGCTGTGTCTGTGGGTGGGAAGCCGGATGTGGGTATGTGTCGTGGTCCCTCCTCTGGTCGGTCGGGGCCCCTGTTCAGGGGGGAGGGAGAACTGGGAGGAATAGCGTGATCCTCTCACGCGCTATGTCTCCCTGGTGAAACTCCTCGCTGTCAGGTGAAAAGAAGCGGCTGGTGACTCCACATGTATCGGAGGAGGCATGTGGTAGTCTGCAGCCCTCCCCGGATTGGTAGAGGGGGCAACGCAGCGACCGGGACGGCTCGGAAGAGTGGGGTAATTGGCCAGATACAATTGGGGAGAAAGGGGGGGGGGATTAACAATAATAATAATAATGTTTAATTGACTCTGCAGCAATACTTTGCCCCGACAAGGAAAAGCGGTTTGAAAATGTTTCCTTGTCAAAAACAACAGTGACACAGTGTGTTGAGGACATCGCAGAGAGTATGGAACAACAACTGAAAGACAAGGTAAAAGCACCTATATCTATGGCACCAACATACCGAGGTAAAGGCACCTAAACACACCTATATCTCCTTGGCTCTGGATGAGAGCAGTGATGCACATGACACGTTGCTATTCTTACGGGGCATAATTCCAGACTGAAATTACAGAGCAGCTTGCTTCAGTGCAGTTAATGAAGAGCACAACCACAGCGAAAGGTTGGAGGTCAATAAGTGTGTGGCAAAGCTGGGACTGGGTTTTGAAAAGTTATCCAGCGTGACCACAGATGGGTGCACAGGAAAAAAAACATTGGCCTTCTGAAAAGATACAAGATCAAGTAGCTGAGCTGAACCCAGATCAGAAAATAATTTTCCTGCATTGCATTATTCATCAGGAGATGCTTTGTAAATGTGATCTGAAACCGAGCCATGTTGTAGATACAGTCACTAAAGTGGTAGACTTCATAACAGCAAAATCTTTAAACCACATGCTGTTTGTCTCACTGTTGGAAAAGAAGGCCGGGTCATGCAGATCTCCCCTACCACACAAACGTGAGATGGCTGAGTCTGGTGAAGGTGCTTAAAATGGTGTGGGACCTCAATTCGGGGACTGCTGAGTGTTTTCAGATGAAAGCAAAATATGTGGATTTCCCTCAACTGCAAAATGAAGAATGGTTGGCTGATTTTGCCTTCACCGTGGACATCATGGCGCTCGTGAATTAACTGAATCCCAAACTTCAAGGGGAGGGCCTTTTTGCACATCAAATGCACATCCTTGTCAAAGCCTTCAAGGGAAAACTACTCCTTCTGACCCGCCAAGTAGAAGCCAACAACAACAAGTAGGACCCACCTTCCAACACTACTAGTCTGTTCCCTACCAGATGACCAACGGGAGTATACACTGCTGCTGTGTGCTTTGAATGATGAGTTTTCTCATCGTTTAAGGATTTCAATGTGTCGGAAACTGACATCTTCAGTGTGGATAATACTCCCAATGACCTGAAACTTAAGCTTATCAATGTTCAGTCTGATGCAGTGATTGGAGAACTATTCAAAACAATGTCACTGTCGAGGATCCAAGCATCTCTTGAACAAAACTTTCCAAAGATTAGGAGTCATGCTCAGAAGATGTTTGTGCTGTTTGGGTCAACCTATCTATGTATGTGAACAGACATATTCAGTGATGAAATGTAACAAGTCAAGGCACAGATCATCTCTTACTGACTCTCACCTCTCCTGCGCATAGCGACGTCAGAAACTATACCTGACTTCACTGCTCTGGTCGATGCCCATCAGAGACCTCACTCCTCACACTGACTGAGCAGTTATGTTGAGCTCTCTCTCTTGTGTTTTTGTGCATACAAGAGTTCTGTCCGTGGTGCTGAATGCACAGTGTACTCTTCCCCCGTGTAGTTCATTGCATGTTTATTAATGAAAATACCTACCAAAAGGAGAGCATGGATGTGGTGTATTTCTGTGCATGATAAAAAAGTAAAATAAGTAGCATATCTGCACGTGATTTACAGTAGATATATGTCAATACAGATGATGCATCTACTACTACCACTACTTTCAGGTGCTCCCGCTAGATACTGATGATGTATAATCCCGTAATATGATTCTGGCCTGCGATGGCAAAAATATATTCTAATGTGGCCCTCCGTGGAAAATAATTGCCCAGGCCTGGATTCGAGTGTATTAAAATGATGGAGTGTGTGGGGTAACTGGTACTGCTCTACTTTCCTTGATCTTCTGCAGACTATGAAAAACATATTTCACTCAACTTACTTAACAACTTCACTAACTGCAGGCATCAGTTTCTCCATGAAATAATAATAAACTATGACCTGCAGCTGCGTCGTGTACTCTTTCTGCTCACAAATTTGATATTTCTAAGTGAAGTTATCTTTATGTTTAAATCGGAACCCCTTTTTCAGATGTGCAAGGGGTGGGGAGAGCAGTGCAGGAGCCAACATCCATGAGATCATTTTCCACTGCAGTTGTGGTACACATTACTCAAACCACTAGCATCCACTCCCAGATTTAGTAGTCAATACACACATTTTTCCGGTAATAAGCGTGATTGCACAATGTGGCTGTCACTCTCCTTCATAAATGAATTGAGTGTTAACAGGATTAAGCGCTCCGATGAGACATGACTATCGTATCTAGCAGTGGTGTGTACACTTGACCATAGACCCTTTCACCTGCAGGAAGACAGCCATCTCTGGCTCCTCCATGGTCTGAATCCCCGTCTCCACTATCTTACAGCCCTCCTCCAGATGGTCTCCATACTTTCGGGACAGACTCCGGATATAGTTAAGCTTCTCTTCCTGTTCACTGGTCACCCTCTGGCTCATCTGCCTCTTCTTCTCCTCTAAGATGGTGTACAGTTGGTCGAATTTCTCACATACCAGATTCTTCTGCCTTCGACCATTCTCCTATCCACGCATGAACACAGGAATGTTGTGGTTAGAAAGACATAAGGAAAGACACACACACACACACAGAAAAACAAACACAGAGTTCATAAATTCTGAAAATCCATCTACATTAATCATTCATCACTTCACATAAAAACTTGTGCGTAATTGTGACTCAAGCGGATGACGGAGTGCACATGAAGCAAGCTACTTCTCTCCAACTACCTTTAAACAAAAAACACCAATAAAAGCGTTACAACAGAGGAAGCAGGGGCGACTGGTGTTTCAGTTTGTGTGGGGTCATCAAAGTTTGTTTTATTCCCAACACTCGGGTTTTGTTCCACCTCTCCGGTTATGCCATATGATGCCATATGTGCAAAAGAGGACAGCACAGCTCTTTCTGCGTGTCTGTACTGAGTGACGCCGCTAAGGGGGGTAACACACACACAACACACACACACACACACACACACACACACACACACACACACACACACACACACACACACACACACACACACACACACACACACACACACACACACACAAAGGACTGGAACTGCTCCAGCTCCATCCCCGCTCACCCTACACACCAGCATAGAGGAGGAGGGGCTGATCTATGCTGTCCTCTTCCCATCATTCATAAGTAATATCTAAGGTACTTTACAGTGGGGTGAGAGAATGGCAGGATACTGCCAAAAAGTCCCATGAAACAGCATTGACAGCACCTTGAAATTATGCAATTTGACATCGGGTGTGACTTAGTGAGCATAGGGAGTTTGATTTGAGTGACAGCCAATGACAGCCGGACATATTTAGAAGAATGTGGACATCGATATGCTGTCGACTAATGTCAGTTTGACTGCGGAATATCACTTGTCTTCTCTAGAGCTCAGTCCCAATCATTGGTCATTTTTGTTAATATACTGCAAGTGCATTTTAATGTACTGTACGTGCAGGGTGACACAGTGACATCACGTTAAACAGATGGAAATGAAGTGTGGATAAAAGAGATAAACAAGAACGAAAATGTATTTTTCGAAAAAAAAGGCTACGGATGTAGAGAAAGTGAGTGCAAGTATGTGACACGGAGAGAGAAAGAGGGTGACGTACACACCAGCTACGCGGATTCTCATCTTTCCGTGCTTCTGTTTCGTGCGCTCGGACAGATGCACTCAGAGATAGCGTGACTCACAAAGAGGAACGGCGCTTGTATGATCTGTTTGTGTGGGTGTGTCCAGTTGGGACACTGACGTTGGGACACTGACCTCTATGGCCCGACAGGCTTCCTCCAGCTGACTGATGATGCCTTGCATCCTGTCGTTATTCCCGACAATCATGGCTATCCCGTCACTCAGCTCTGTCTGGGGTGTGGGGGCAGGGGTGCATGGAGAGCAATAAAATGTTTAAGTAAACACCTGAACATTGAACCATAAAAACTCACTCATATGATCATATGCACAGGATGTATGAACATCCTTCCAGAACTGGGACAAATCCTCTACAAACGTATATGTAGTTGGTGGGTAGATTTTACACATAAGAAAGCACATACATGAATGTATTGCAATGTTTTATGTGACTGCCTCTCTCTCCTCTCCTGCTCTCTCTCTCTCTCTGATTCATGATCAATAGTGGTCCTGACATCCATGAAAGTTCAGAACTCACCTTCTGTGTCTGGTAGATGCTTGTGAGAGGCGCCACCTCACAGTCTTTGTGAACTCCAAATACCTTACACATGGAGCACGTGGGCACACTATGGGTCACACAATAAATGTTGATCTTTTCATCCTCGTGGACATCACACATGGGTGTTTCCTCCTTTTGCACTGGAGCGGGTTTGCTGCTGTCAAAAGGCAGGGTCGAAGCGGTTAGCATTGGTGTTGCTTTCCTGGCAGGAGGAAACATTATGTTCTGGAACAGGCTGTGCATTTCAAACATCATGTTCTAAAATGCACAGTCCGGGTAATGTAATAGGTCGAAAGTACATTTCAGCCATACCGCTCTCTAATAACATGCAATTACAATCAAAACCAGATTCATTTGTCCAGTAAGTGTCCACACGTCAGGAGTTTGACCACTGGCCTTAGCTGGTGAATCTGGTCTAAGTTTATTATACATACACACACTGTAAGCACTATACCATTTCATCATCGTATCACCACTCCATTGTGGCGGACACAAGTATAGTATTGTGTTTGTTATCACTTAAGATATTTAAGGAATGAGCACTTCGTTTGCTGCAAGACCAGTTTGGCTCATGAGGTATACTAAAAATATCACGTGCTAGTAACATGACATATGCCGTTTGGCAACCCAATGTAATCTTTTTAAAAATACCCTTATCTTTTGCATATGCCTAGGCCTGGTGGTAATTCTAGCTGTGTTTTTAATGAAATGTGCGCATAGATGAGCAAATTTTACTTTGCGTTGTTTACAGGCAATCTACCTTTTGAACCGTGTGAACTACGAGGCTAACAGCAAAACTGGGTGACCCGAGTGTCTGAGGGAAAGTTGTGTTGTGTCTTGTGCAACACAAGCCTGCTGGCTATACAGTCAACACCTCGCGAGCAGGGGGCACATCTGTTTTAATGACTAGAACCTGAGACGTCGCCAGCTCACTGACTCGCCAGCCACTGGTTCAACGGGGCACTGCGGCCCCGCTGAGATCTGCCACGCTTCACTCTGTCACACACCACAAATGAGACAAGTATCCACTGCCTCTCAAAGTGGGGCACAACTTTGACATGTTCATTAACAAAGCCTGGATCTGAGAGGTTAAGTGGTAGAGAAATTACAATTTGGATCATTCAAACTGCAGAGGGCTCTCTCCTTTTGAGATCCAATTTTTTTCTTCACGGATTTTAACAGATGTATACACAGAAAGCATGGGGATAAATACAGTAACACTTTTCCAGCTTATAGCATCCATTGCAGAGAGGTACCTGGTTAAGTCGAGGGGGGGGGGGTACATATACCAACTACATTTACATTTTCCTATTTAGCACACACTTTTATTGAAAGTGGTTTATAAGAGAGTCAGCAGTCAGCAGATCTACCCGTTTCAACCTACAGGCACCATGAAGAGCTGAAAAGTAATCATATCTTAGTCAATACCACGTCATGTCAAGAGCAATTAGTGCAAGTGTGCAACAGTGATAACAGTAATAAGGGATTAACAGTGATAACAGTAATAAAGGATTCCAAATTAGCTGAACAATGCCACAGCATTAAAATCAGAGACCATCTATAGATTAAGGTAGATATGGAAAAGGAAAGTTTTTTAGGCCTTTCTTGAAAGAAATAAAAGAGTCTGCAGCCCTGATGGAGGACAGAAGTTCATTCCACCATTTTTTGGGGCCAGAGAGAAAAGTCTGCACCAAGAGCTCAGTGAAGTTTTTTGTTTTTTTTGGGTTTTTTTAGGGGCGGGGGGGTCCTCCCCCCTTTTCTCCCCAATTGTATCCGGCCAATTACCCTACTCTTCCGAGCTGTACCAGTCGCTGCTCCACCCCCTCTGCCGATCCCAGGGAGGGCTGCAGACTGACTACCACATCTCCTCCGATACACGTAGAGTCGCCAGTCGCTTCTTTTCACCTGACAGTGAGGAGTTTCGCCAGGGGAACGTAGCGCGTGGGAGGATCACGCTACTCCCCTCAGTTCCCCCTCCCCCGCCGAACAGGTGCTCTGACCAACCAGAGGAGGCGCTATTGCAGTGACCAGGACACACACCCACATCCGGCTTCCCACCCGCAGACACGGCCAACTGTGCCTGTATGACACCCGACCAAGCCGGCGGTAACACGGGGATTCGATCCGGTGATCCCCATGTTGGTAGGCAACGGAATAGACCGCCACGCTACTCGGACGCTGAGAGCTCAGTGAAGTTTTGAAGTGGGAATAGACAGTACCTTTCCGGAGGCAGAATGAAGATGGTGAGCAGAGGCGTACATGTAAATATAGGTTTGCAGGTGAGTTGTGCACTACATTAAACTGTCTCGAAACTCAACAGCAAAGTTTTGAACTTTCTGCAGGCAGCAATTTGGAGCCAGTATAAGAATACAAAGAGAGGCTAGATGTGTGTACATGCATCTTAGCAGGCCGAAAACCAGCTGTGCAGCATCGTTCTGCATACTTTGTGGTGGTTAGATTGCACAGGCTTGGCGACCAGTAAGAAAGTGCATTGCAATAGTTTACCCTCTAGAATCATCAACCCATAGACCTCGATTAATCTCTAGTCTAAAGTATAGAAATGAATCAAGGACCTGGACCAGGAGCTGCCGAGAATGCTTTGATAAGTACAGCTGGATCTTTTTGAATGTTGTACAGAGCAAAGCGGCAGGAAAAGGAGAACGCCACAGTTCAAGAATTAGAGCGAGTTGTCTATCATCATCCCAACCCAGCCACTGAGGATGCACAAGCCAAGATAAATGGGCAGGGTTGCATCAGGAAGTGCATTCGGAGTAAAACCTTTGCCAAATCAAATATCCGCATCATAAATCAGATTTCCATAAGGTCGAGGCCCGGGTTACCAATGAGTGCCACCGGTACTGTTGGCCAGCAGGGTGCCATTGGAAACTATGCTACTGTTGGGCAAAGGACAAAGAGAGGGGGAAGGCATGTCCAAAGGCAGCGGGAGAGGAGGAAGGGTAGGAGTGTGGAGGTGAGAGTCGGAACTTTGAATATTGGCACTATGACTGGTAAAAGGAGAGAGCTGGCTGATATGATGGAGAAAAGAAAGGTAGGTATACTGTGTGTGCAAGAGACCAGGTCGAAAGGGAGTAAGGCCAGGTGCACCGGAGGTGGGTTCAAACTCTTCTACCATGGTGCGGCTGGGAGGAGAAATGGGGCAGGGGTGATTAAGAAGGGAGACTATGTCAAGAGTGTGCTGGAGGTGAAGAGACTGTCGGACAGAGTGATGAGTATGAAGCTGGAAATTGAAGGTGTAATGATGAATGTTATCAGCACATATGCCCCGCAAGTTGGGTGTGATGGAAGAGAAAGAAAATTCTGGAGTGAGTTCGATGAAGTGGTGGAGAGTGTACCCAAGGAGGAGAGTGGTGATTAGAGCAGACTTCAATGGGCATGTTGGTGAAGGGAACAGAGGTGATGAGGAGGTGATGGGCAGGTATGGTGTCAAGGAGAGGAATGTGGAAGGATGGATGGTGGTGGATTTTGCGAAAAAGATGGAAATGGCTGTAGTGAATAGATATTTCAAGAAGAGGGGGGAACACAGGGTGACGAATAATAGTGGAGGAGAGTGCACACAGGTGGACTATATCTTATGCAGCAGGTGCGATCTGAAAAGGATTGGAGACTGCAAGGTGGTGACAGGGGAGAACATAGCTAAGTAGCATTGGATGGTAGTCTGTTGGATGACTTTGAAGAACAAGGAGGAAGAGAGTGAAGACCGAGCTATGGATCAAATGATGGAAGTTGAAGAAGGAAGACTGTTGTGCGGAGTTCAGGGAGGAGTTAAGACAGGCACTGGGTGGTAGTGAAGAGTTGCTGGATGGCTGAGCAATCACTGCAGAAATAGTGAAGGAGACAGCTAGGAAGTTACTTGGTGTGTCATCTGGACACAGGAAGGAAGACAAGGAGACTTGATGGTGGTGTGAGGAAGTACAGCAAAGTATACTGAGGAAGAGGTTGGTAAAGAAGAAGTGGGATAGCATGAGAGATGAAGAAAGTAGACCAAAGTACAAGGAGATGTGGCATAAAGCAAAGAGAGATGTGGCAAAGGAAAAGGCGTATAGTGCGTCGTATGAGAGGTTGGACACCAATGAAGCAGCAAAGGAATCAAACCGATCGGCTAGACAGAGGGACTGAGCTGGGAAGGATGTACAGCAGGTTAGGGCGATGAAGGATAGAGATGGAAATGTGCTGACAAGCGAGGAGAGTGTGTTGAGAAGGTGGAAGGAGTACTTTGAGGGGCTGATGAATGAAGAAAATGAGAGAGAGAGATGGTTGGATGATGTGGAGACAGGGCATCAGGAAATGTGGTGGATTAGCAAGGAGGAAGTGAGGGCAGCAATGAAGAGGATGAAGAGTGGAAAGGCGGCTGGTCCAGATGACACATCTGTGGAGGCATGGAGGAGAGATGGCAGTGGAGCTTTTAACTATATTGTTTAAAACAATCTTGGAAAGTGAGAGGATGTCTGAGGAGTGGAGAAGAAGCATACTGGTACCAATTTTCAAGAATAAGGACGATGTTCAGAGCTGTAGTAAAGTTGATCTGCCACAGCATAAAGTTATGGGAAAGAGTAGTGGAAGCTAGGTTAAGAGGAGAGCTGATGATTAGCGAGCAGCAGTATTGTTTCCTGCCACGAAAGAGCTCTACAGATGCAATGTTTGATTTGAGAATGTTGATGGAGAAGTATAGAGAAGGTCAGGAGTTACAATATGTCTTTGTCAATTTAGAGAAAGCCTATAACAGGGTGCCGAGAGAGGAGCTGTGGCATTGTATGAGGAAGTCGGGAGTGGCAGAGAATGTAAGAGTGGTGCGGGATATGTATGAGGCCAGTGTGACAGCGGTGAGGTCTGTGGTAGAAATTACGGATAGGTTCATGGTGGACGTCGGATTACATCAAGGATCGGCTCTGAGCCGTGAATTCATGTTTGCAGCGGCCTCACCCAGTACCATCCATGCAGTGTTTGTCCACATCTGCGTCTAAGTTTGTGTCTTCGTATGATGGCTGGGAGAGCTGGTGCTGGATTGGTTGGGAGAGTTTGGTCTGCTGCGTCCTGTGGACCCAGGGACCATAGAGAGACCATGGAGCTGCACCCGAAGAGGTAACACCGAGGCTGGTCTGAAAGGACGCGGAAGCGGGGAAGGCTAAGCTAAGTGCTAGCCCATGCAGATCGCCAGTTCCGATAACACGAGGGCAGTCTGGCGGCGGCCTCACCTAGCGTTGACTGTGTCATCATGTGAAGTGTGGGGAGGTGTGTCGAAGGAGTCTGGCTGGGAGAGCTAGTATTGGACGGCTGAGGGAGCCTGGTCTGCTGCGTCCAGTGGGCCCGCTCAAGGACCACGGCTCTGCCCAGAGCTGCGGCCGAAGAGGAAGCACCGAGGGCGGTATGACAGGACATGGAAGCGGGGCAGGCTAAACTAACTGCTAGCCCATACAGATTAGCAATTCCGACAGTCATCGGCTGGCGTTCGTTCTCCTGGACAGTGATTTTTTTTTTTTTTGTGGTTTAGTCTGGGTATATGTGTTCTTGTAGTTTTTGTATAGATTTTTTTGTCTTTATGTTGCACTGCTGTGGGCTGGGGGAAACAACGATATTCATATTTAAATGACATTTCAAAATGACAAATAAAGTGTTCCCGATTCCTGATTCCCGAGGTTGGACGGTTTGGAGACAAAGCAAGAGAAGCAAGATTGAGATGGTCTGGACATATGCGGAGGAGAGATGCTGGGTACATTGAGAGAAGGATACTGAATATGCAGCTGCCAGGTAAGCGGAAAAGAGGAAGGCCAAAGAGGAGGTTTATGGATGTGGTGAGGGAGGGCATGCAGGTGGCTGGCTTGACAGAGGAAGATGTAGAGGACAGGAAGAGATGGAAACAGATGATCTGCTGTGGCGACCCCTAACGGAAGCAGCCGAAAGTAGTATTAGTGTCTATAATCACCCTGAGGTTCTTTGTGGCTGTGGATCCGCAGGGTATGAATATTGATGTATCTTGACCCGATCGATATGTCCCAGGAAAAGGGGGTCTTTGGTAGGGATGACTCCGTTTTGGACAAGTTGACCTGGAGGTGGCACTTCATCATTCAAGGAGATTTGTCAGTTGTCAGTGAGGCAAACAACAATCTGCACAGACATATCAGCGTCTTTTGGCAGGAAAGGAAGGTACTCAAAAAAATGCAATGTTGGATTTACTTAAAAATTTCATATGTCAACTGGTTCCACTCAGCCACGTTAAGTAATGTTTAATTCCTTGGGCACCTATTAATAAATCAAGTTGCTTAGAAGTTATTTAAAAGTAGAACGAGTAGGATTTGTCAGTTGCAGCTTGTGAATACAACATTCACAGTTGGCCCCTCTCCCCCGGCTCAACAACACCAGAAGCGCCTGCCCCCTGACCACAGTTGCCAGAACACATCCCAGTGTAAAGGCCAACTCTACCTTGCTCTTCATTCCCTCCTTCTCCTTCAGTGCTCACCAGCAGGTGAAAGCCAACCCCAGATTCACTCTCATTTTGGAAGGAGCTTTGACCGCTCAGCGTTTCACCTCTGCTATATTTACATCTTTTAAGCGCTGTTGTCTGCCATTGCTTCTTCTTGGATGCATGCTTACAATCTCAATCTGGCACCTGGTTGCTACATTTTTATAGAGTACTGCTGCCCAAAAGTTAACGCCCAGAAACGTCTCGTACACAGCAAAATAAGAACTAGAGGAGTACGCTTAGTAGAGAGCAGATCCCCACCAGGCATATCTTCCCTTCTCTGGTCCTTGGACTTGGTGAAAAACCACCCCTTTTTTCACCTACCGGGAGAAAGGAAATCTATGCACACACGGACAGAGAAACCAGTGTTTTTCTTGCCATTATAATACTTTTGCACAGCACCCAAGTCAATTGAGAAGAAAGAGAAAGCCACTTTATTTTGTCATTGTAGGTTACAACAAAACCGTAGGTTACAATGAAATGTGTTCTCTGCATTTAACCCATCCTATTGTATAGGAGCAGTGGGCAGCTGCAGCGCCCGGGGACCAACTCCAGTTCTTCTTTCCATGGCCTTGGTCAGGGGCACAAACAGGAGTATTAACCCTAACATGCATGTCTTTTTGATGGTGGGAGGAAAGTGGAGCACCCGCAGGAAACTCATGCAGATACAGGGAGAACATGCAAACTCCACACAGAAAGGACCTGGGACGGCCTGGGGTTCGAACCCAGGACCTTCTTGCTGTGAAACAATAGTGCTAACCACTGGGCCACCGTACTGCCCGCTACTTTTACTATTGAATGGAAAATATGGAAAAAAAAATGTCTTTAATATGCAGCACTCAAGCTAAAAAATCTACCTAATAAAAAATTTTGCCTGTCAGTCTGTGGATGCGCAGCCTCCTTGGCCGGCCCTCGCATGAAAGCGACCAAGTCTTACATGAAATGACAGGGATCAGGCTATCAGAATTTCAAAATCCTTATCAAAAGACTTTAAATGTTTCTAACCGTCGTGGTTTTCACGATATAAAATGAATGAAGGTGAATAGCTGCTCTGCTGATTGACTTTCATTCTAAAGCAATAAAACAACTAAGAAAATACTTCAAATGTGTTTAACTGTCGCGGTTTTCATGATATAAAGGGAATGAAGGCAAATGGCTGCTACTCTGATTGACTTTCATTCATTAGAACAACAGTAAGAAAAAACAGTTCTGCCATGGGAACTGTTTTATTGTAGATACTGAGATGATTTCCAGCTGTGACTGTAATTAATCCTACTCCTGAAACTCTTTGTTATAGCAGAGTTTTAACATTGAAGACTATGGCACTTACACGTGGCGGCGAAGTAAATAAGGAGAATTTTTTATTTTTTATTTTGGTTCCTCCAGTGTTCCTCTAAATCTCCTGTGCTGAATGATTTGCTGGCTGGCAAAATACAACTGACATCTCATTTACTCTTAAGACACATACCCGAATACGTAAAGTTTTGGTTTTGACACTCGCTGCCCGATCTAAATCAACCGTAGATGGGAGTCGCGCATATGCACGGTTGACTCAGATCGGGCAGCGACAGAAAGCGGCGTTGGTCAAGCAAGCTAGAAAGTGACTAAAGAGAGAGACCGCCAATAGTGAGGAAAATAACGTTTTTCGAAGGTTTTGAATCACCACAACCATGAGATTCTTCATCATACAGTCATAACTGTGCACAAAAAGTTTTAGGCTGATTGGTCCAGCAGTTTGCAAGAAACACACGACCTCCTTCAGGCTACCTACCACCTGGTGGATATAAAAATAAGAAAACACTGGCAGATAACGGTCTCTGCAGACACAGACATTGCCACACTTGTCTAGTGGATCATAAGCGATGATTGAGAGGGATTATTTTTTGTATGAGTCTATACATTGATTTTTAGGAAAATCCTACTCGTTCTACCTTTAACACAGTTGCGTGGAACCAGTTGACATGACATTTTTAAATAAATCCAACAACAATGGTAGGAAAAATGTGGTATAGATTGTCCATACCATATAATTACCATAAAATACATTATGGAAAAGTCAATTACAGATCACACCACTTATCGTTCCCTGACTCAAATATAGGAAAGTATGAGAGGGATGCAAGTAAAGCTTGAAAACGTTTGCAACTTTCACAATCGTGTGTGGGTTTTTTTAAATTTCACATTCAATCAACAGATACTGAAGGATACACACTTCTGTGCCCTATCTGCCCTCACCTGCTGGACTCCTGTTTGAACATATCAATAATGTTCTCCACCAGCAAGTTCCTCTGCAGCCCATAGACGCCATGCCTGTCCAGCACCACCTCGTGTCTACATGAAGGACATCGGAAGCGGCCACCTGATGTTATTGAGCCCCCGCGTGTTGGAAGGTACGGGTTTGACGCCTGTGAACAGACACAATCAGACGGACAGACAAAAATCAAAATCTGAATGAAGTGGTCATGGGATCATGTTTAAGGAATAGACTATCTTGCCTGTGAACAGATTTCACTGTCTTTCTTAGGATGAATTCAGAGGCAGCAGACAAAATCATACCCAAGGTATGAGGGTACGATTTTCCCCTTAAAATAGTCTATGATCCTCATCTGTGAGGTGTGAAGCTATCTGTTCTGGACTCCCCGCTCCTCATGAAACATAAATGTAGGGCATAATTGGTGCATGTATATTGAGTATATATTTCAGTTCTTTTTCCCTTTGGGGATGGATAGTGTGTTTTCAGGATTATCAGCAGTTAGTTTCTCGGTTTAAGAATGGACAGTTCATTATTGCATCGAGTCTAAAGGTGCAGAAACACAATGAGTCACATAGCATCTGCCAATACGAACCCTCTATTACCATCCCTGTGGACTGTGCCTTCTCTTACAGGCAGCTTTCCTTTTGCCTGCACAAATGATATGTGGTTAAAAGTGGTTTGCGGCTCCATCACATTTGGCACTGTACATCCGGTAATGAAAGGTTGAGCCTTGATGTTTAAAAGCTATGGGACTGAGTCCAGCTATAGAGATCAAGTGTTTTTGTGACCCAGAAAAATTACCAGTGAATTGAATGCAGGCAGCAACAGCAAACCAAAAGAGAGATAAATATATTAAAAAGAGTAAAAATATATCCCTCCACCATATCTTTAGATTTACTGAGATGATTGTAGGCTATATAATGTGAAAACATTACATAGTTTACCTTCAATATAAATTTAGAAAGAATAATGAATAAATTCCACCTTATAAATCCATTCCATCTTCAGAGGCTATTATAAGGTGGCTCCTTTAAAATATTACTTTAATAATAATATTACCTTAAAATTTACTATTTTTTCTTTCATAATCACATGAATCACGTTTTTCTCTTTATGCAAATATCTGTTGAGGTTAATAATATGTAAGTTAACTTTAACGTACATTCAGAAAAATAAATTCCCCCTCGGTAGACTACCATATAGATAGGACATAAAAATCAACCAATCTATCGATTTTTCTTCAGTGATTTAGGTGAATCATGTTTTTCTCTTTTTGTCAACATCAGCTGATGTCAAAATAAGTCGTTGCTTACCTGGAAAACGTCATTAGCACACTTTCTGCAGAGGTTGTGCTGGCATGGTAGGATCACCACAGGCTTGGTAAACATCTCCAGGCATATGGGGCAAATGAGCTGTTTCTCTAAGTTCTCCATGGTGTTCATCCTAAGGCATGAAGTCAAAACTTTTAACTAGACCACTTTTCCAATTCTGTGGTTGGCATTTAGTTAAAAGTCAAAGAAAAACAGAGAAGGACTGTGCAGAAGGCCTGGTGCTAGGCTGAGAGACGGGCCTTGCTGTGTGTCTGGTGGGTGTCGGGTCCTCATGATGGTGTCAGCTCCGTTTTTAGAAGCAGCCTGTGATGTCACGGGCAGCCATTTTTCTTGCCCATATTTGAATCTGATACTATTACTGTACCCCCCCACCCCCCCACCCCAGTAGGGCAGGGTGGGAAACAGCTGCTCAGCAGACCCTGGCCCTCCTCCTCCTCCTCTCCCCACTATCTGTCCCAAACCAGACACTAACCGTTTGTTTTTTACAGCAGAATTTGACAAATGTTCCCCGGGTAAGTTAGAAGAAAAGTCACATCTTTAAAAATGTTGAAAGCCTCGACCTTTAACATCTGGCTAGCTAATTGCGCACTCATACAAATGTGTACTTGTAAACTTAAGTGTGTGACAATATAGATGTTTCACATGGTAAGCTTCTAAGCTTTACATAGAAGCTGCTGCATTTGAAACAATTAAATAAAAGAGAGGCCCCACAACAACACTTATAAAAAAGTTTTGAGAAGCGCATCGGGGAAAAAACACGGGTAGCATTCCCACAACCTTTCTTTCCAAAGTTAAGCGAGTGCTCTACCATTCGAGCTAATACAGAAGTAGCTTAAGTTGTGTCATCAAACATTTTTCAAGCGCACTGCAAGACTACTCAGCATGTCATTTACTTGTAGATAGACTGATAGGTCTGTTACTGCACAACACCGCTCTGCACTTGATGGAGTGTAAAATGTGTGCGTAGTAAATCTTTATAATAGCGCATTATGAGTTTGTTTTTTTTGTACCTGCTATGATGTCAGTTCATACAATATTTCAGTGCGGCAGACCATACATGATTATCTAGAGCAGGGTATTCAGCTAAAATGGCAAGAGGTCCAGTAAGTCAACCCTCCTCACCTGCTGAGGCCCGAACAATGAAGATACTTACAAATACGGGCCCATGCTTTCTGCCAGACTAAAGAAATCAGTTTGGTTAACATTTTCACTGAACAAAGTAGAACATTTTCTCAGTTTCTGACACGACGTGACTAATCCTTAGCAAAATGTATCTGATTTTGAATACTGCTCTCTCCTGTCCTGCGGGTCGCTTTGGTAAAGATACAAAATCATTCATGAACTCAAAACAGGCAACAATACAGCGCCTACGTTGGACGAACAAATTAGGAATGAAAAACAAAACGCAACAAACCCTCCATCTTCAAATGTGCATTGCAAATACATACTGTACATCCTGTGCAAAGCCGATGCGAGGGTCTAAGGACCAGGATGTTGTGTTGCTTTAAAGCCCCATTGAGGCACATTTATCATTTGTGATATTGGGCTATACAGATGAAATTTGACTTGACTCTTCTTGTGGCTCAAAGGGGAATTTTTTTTTTTTACATTTTTCTCTCAGTTCATGTCTTTCCTTTCCATCTAGACCAGTGGTTCTCAACCTTTCTGGGGTCCTGGACCCCCTGCGTATTTTTGATCTACCCTGAGGACCCCTCCACCTGATCTCGGGGGAGGGGGGTTGCAATTTGATAGAAACAGTAGAAACTGCATTTTAAATTGCATTATAGCATTTATTCACTCTTTGGGGCAAAAATAAGAGCTTTCAGTTGTAACTTAGATATAGTTAACAAAACAGAATTCTTATGCAGTAACTTTCAGATATATGTAACAAAACAGAATTCTTATGCAGTAACTTTCAGATATATGTAAAAAACAGAATTTTTATACAGTAACTTTTAACAATGCAAACGGGAGCGAGATCTCTTATTAAAATACAATAAATTACACTTGTGAAACAGATGTAATTAGAGAAAAAAATCCTGTTACCCTTTATAGTTTAGGTAGATAAAGGTCTCAGTCACATTTGAGTAAAATAATCCTATTTCTATAAATGTCATAGTGTGATCTTTTTTTTTTAAAAGATATTTTATTTTCACGGACCCCTTGCAATGACACGACGGACCACTAGGGGTCCGCGGACCCCCGGTTGAGAACCACTGTTCTGGAGGTGTTTCAGATATGCACCCCTTTACTATTTCCCCATCAGTAAAGGGGTCTTTACGTTGTCCTTAAAATCCACTGTCTTCTCGGGGAACACTCGTATGCTGGCTGTGAGGGGGGGGGGGGGGAGAGGACCCGTCCTTCCGGGCGGTGAGCTCATTGGTTGTCTGTCCTTACCTCGGACGGCCGCGGGCCGGTTCCTCCACAGCGTCTGCCCAGCGTCGTCATACTCCCAACGGAGGCACAGCGGCCTCGTAAGGCTCGTTGAAGGGAGAGAACAAATGCGGACTTTCCTGCCCCGCCATCTCGGAAGATTCGGTTTTCACCGTCGACTTTCTGACTTCTTTTTTTTTTCAAATCGTTATAAAAGTTGCCTCGGTCCGCTCGCCTCTCGGCCGGAACTTAGCGTACGTAGCAACCCGCGGTAGCAACCCGTAGTCGCAGGACCCAGGCGGCTCGGCTGAGCTGGCCTCGTTGTGCCTGTCGAAAAGTCCGTTTAATGACAAAAACTAATCCTATCGGGGTTTTTTTTCTTCTTCTTCTCTCTCTTTTCTATGATGTCAAAATGCTCCGCATGGAAGCCTCTGCCGGTCCGGATTTAAACCGGTGTGATGATAGTCAGACGAAAAACAACACTTGCAGCCCTCGGTGGCCGTCCGCTAGAATGAGTAGGAGCTGCCGGGTGGAGGACCAGGAAGGCGCCAGGCCCAGACCGGCGTGTCTCACCAGGCCCAGGCCGGCGTGTCTCACCAGGCCCAGGCCGGCGTGTCTCACCAGTTCCCAAGCCGGCGTGTCTCACCAGGCCCAGGCCGGCGTGTCTCACCAGGCCCAGACGGCGTGTCTCACCAGGCCCAGGCCGGCGTGTCTCACCAGGCCCAGACGGCGTGTCTCACCAGGCCCAGGCCGGCGTGTCTCACCAGGCCCAGACGGCGTGTCTCACCAGGCCCAGGCCGGCGTGTCTCACCAGTTCCCAGGCCGGCGTGTCTCACCAGTTCCCAGGCCGGCGTGTCTCACCAGTTCCCAGGCCGGCGTGTCTCACCAGGCCCGGGCTGGCGTGTCTCACCAGGCCTGGGCCGGCGTGTGTCACCCTCCTCTTGCATGAAATTCTGTGCTGACCAGCTGGCTCCCATCTTCCTACAGATCTTCAACAGATCACTGGAGCTGTGTGAAGTCCCCTCCTGATTCAAAAGCTCCACCATCACCCCGGTCCGCAAGAAACCCCGTATTTCAGGATTACATGACGACAGCCCCGTTACCCTGACGTCCTGTGGTCATGAACTCCTTTGAGAGACGGGTGCTGGCCCACCTGAGGGACATCACAGGCCCCCTATTGGACCCCCTGCAGTTTGTCTACCGGGCGAACGGGTCAGTGGATGACGCCGTCAGCACGGGGCAGCACTACATCTTGCAGCACCTCGACTCCCCAGGGACATATGCAAAGGGTCCTGTTTGTGGCCTTCGGCTCAGCGTTCAACACAATCGTTCCAGATATCCCCCACTCCAAACTCACCCAGCCAGCCACCCCTGTCAGTGGATCAAAACGTCCTGAGAGACAGGAGGCAGCAGGTGAGGCTGGGGAAAATCCCATCCAGCACCCGGACAATCAGCCCTGGCGCCCTCCAGGGATGTGTGCTCTCTCTCTCTCTCTCTCTCTCTCTCTGCTCTTCTCCCTCCTCTACACAAATGACTGCATCTCAGGAGACCCATCTGTTAAACTCCTGAAGTTTGCAGGTGACACAACTATCACCCACCTCATCCAGGATGGTGACGAGTCTGCATACAGACGGAAGGTTGAACAGTTGGCCCTCTGGTGCAGTCATAACAACCTGGAGCTGAACACGCTCAAAACTGTGGAGATGACCGTGGACTTCAGAGGAGCCCCCAACACTGCCCCCCGTCACCATACTCAACAACACTGTGTCTGCTGTGGAAACCTTCAGGTTTCTGGGATTCACAACCTCCCAGGACTTAAGGTGGGCATCCAACAACAGACACAATCATCAAAAAGGCCAGAGGAGGATGTACTTTCTCCATCAGCTCAGGAAGTTCAACCAGCCTCAGCGACTGCTGATTCAATTCTACTAGTCTTTTCTCCGCACATCTGTCACTGGTTTGGATCAGCCACCAAAAAGGACAGGAACAGTCTACAATGGACAGTAAGGACTGCAGAGAAAATCATTGGTGCCAACCTGACCTCCATTCAGGACCTATACATCTCCAAAGTCAGGAAACAGGCAGGCAATATCACTGCAGACCCATCACACCCTTGTCACAACCTGTTCCAGCACCTCCCTCTGATAGGTGCTACAGAGCACTGTACCCCAAAACAATCAGACACAAGAACAGTTTCTTTCTGCAGGCCGTCACTATGATGAACACTTAACATCATAATAAATCTAAGCATGCTGTATATACTGGATATTGTATGTATACATGCATATTCCTCTGTCATGTCCACCTACCTCATGTGCATAAGTAACCTGCCAACATATTTTTTCCAGCGTCTTTGCACTCTGCACCATTGCACTATTGCCTTCCTGTTTCACCTGTGTATAGCCATCCTTGTATATATTCCTGAAGATTGTTGTGCTGTTGTTCTATGTAAGCACATTGAGAGCCATTAAACCAGAGTCCAATTCCATGTATGTGTAAACATACATGGCTAAATAAAGATTATTCTGATTCTGATATCCCAACAAAGTAATAGAAAAAAATTAAATAGAATGAAATAGGAATAATGTACATGTCCAGCACACAAGTCATGGAACATAAAACAACGATGTTAGCATAGACTGAAATATCAGACTGCATACTACTGGCAGCATCTGATTGACTTCAGGTACTTTACGGCCATGAAAACAATCTCCCTGCGTTTATTATTGTAGTTATGAGTATTTTGTAGTTATAAGTAAGTAAATTATAAGTGACCGCCGATGATGAGTTATAGTTAGAAGTTATTGAACTGAAATTGGATTTTAACGCCTTAAAATTATAAACATTTGCCACAAGAAAAGCCTTCAACTTTTGATGGCTTTGGACGGGATTTGAACTTGTGCCATATTTGGTCCTCCCCCTTCTCCTTTCTTGTCTGTATAAGAAGTTATTGTGTGTGTTTATATGCTATTATCTTCCATTTGAATGAAAAGAAAAACGTATCGTGTTGCCTTTTATGCTGACCTGGGAAGAGTTTCTGGTGAGGTTCAGCAGCTGTCACATGCTTGCCACCAAACCTTGACCTTTCAAACTTAGATAAATAACTTAGTTAAAAAAAAAACAGCTTATAACTATATAACAAGAGATTCAAAGGCTTGAATGATAACTGAAGAATGACTAGTAACAATGGTGAGTCTACAGTTTGTCACATTTACCACTGACTGACTGCAGGTATCCCCACCCTTATTAACAATACAGTGGCATAACAACCGAAACCAACGATCAGTTTCATATGCACACTGCCGTGACTATTAACTGAGTTACAATGGCAATATTCATAAGGGTGGGGATACCTGCAGTCAGTTTAGACTGAAGAGGTCAGTTAGATGAGTGATCTCTCAACAAACGCCGTGCCGAGATGAACCGATTCAGCTTTCTGTGATTTCCTTACCTGGATTGTTGAGCACGCATAAAGACGTCTAGATTTTTAGTTCACTTTTTGTGTCCTATGTGTTCGTATTCATCTGCTCTCTGTCCATGGAAAGTGTAGTCTACCATTGTTATCAAAAACTGTCTAAACCAGAAAGGTAAGGAGGTTTTTGGCTCATCATCATCATTACCTTATGATAAAGGTCACGCCATCCTTTGGCCTGGGAGCAGGCCTGCTGCCAGGCACATGTAGAGGCAAACGTCCTCAGCCATGACAGCCACCCTGTGTCGCCCATAGCCTCCTGCGTCTCCTTGGATGCCATGTTCTGAAATAATATAACAACAACTTCAAAATGTGTGATATGACGCAATGGAGAAACAAAGATGGATCTCGCCATCTGATTGACGTTTACAACGATTGGCTACGCGAAGTGGGTGGTTGTCAAATACTACTACTACTACTACTACTAATAATAATAATAAGCTACTACTAATAACAAGTTAAACTTATATAGCAGTTTTCTAACACTCAAAGTCGCTTTACAACAAACGGGGTGAAACAAGACAATAGATTAACATAACACAGACATACAGTCTTCTGTATTAATTGTTGTTCTGTGTCAATTGTTACTTCTGTATTAATTGTTGTTCTGTGTCAGTTGGTTGTTACTTCTGCATTAATTGTTGTTCTGTGTCAATTGGTTGTTACTTCTGTATTAATTGTTGTTCTGTATTAATTGTTGTTACTTCTGTATTAATTGTTGTTCTGTATTAATTGTTGTTCTGTATTAGTTGTTGTTACTTCTGTATTACTTGTTGTTCTGTAATAATTGTTGTTACTTTTGTATTAATTGTTGTTCTGTAGTAATTGTTGTTACTTCTGTATTAATTGTTGTTCTGTAGTAATTGTTGTTACTTCTGTATTAATTGTTGTTCTGTACTAATTGTTGTTACTTCTGTATTAATTGTTGTTCTGTATTAATTGCTGTTACTTCTGTATTAATTGTTGTTCTGTATTAATTGCTGTTACTTCTGTATTAACTGTTGTTACTTCTGTATTAATTGTTGTTCTGTATTAATTGTTGTTACTTTTGTATTAATTGTTGTTCTGTATTAATTGCTGTTACTTCTGTATTAACTGTTGTTACTTCTGTATTAATTGTTGTTCTGTATTAATTGTTGTTACTTTTGTATTAATTGTTGTTCTGTATTAATTGTTGTTACTTTTGTATTAATTGTTGTTCTGTATTAATTGCTGTTACTTCTGTATTAATTGTTGTTCTGTATTAATTGTTGTTCCGTATTAATTGTTGTTCTGTATTAATTGCTGTTACTTCTGTATTAATTGTTGTTCTGTATTAATTGTTGTTCCGTATTAATTGTTGTTCTGTATTAATTGCTGTTACTTCTGTATTAATTGTTGTTCTGTATTAATTGTTGTTACTTCTGTATTAATTGTTGTTCCGTATTAATTGTTGTTCTGTATTAATTGTTATTACTTCTGTATTAATTGTTGTTCTGTATTAATTGTTGTTACTTCTGTATTAATTGCTGTTACTTCTGTATTAATTGTTGTTTGGTTGCCTGCCCAGGGACTGCAGATGCAAATTAGCTGCCGGCTAACTGTGGTGCAATTGTAAAATGGTGCGTTGTCCCTGTCAAATAAACAATAAACTAAACTGCCGTCTGTCGAAGTCCGACATTTGACTTGCTTGCAGAAGAGGGACGTACATGACTGCTTCTGAGGTGCTGGAATTGGTGGTGTCTGATCTGTGGGACTGGTTAAACAGTAAACCGCTGCAAGCCTCGGCCTCTAACCCCGGGAGCGTATCCATGTTCCCTCAGCCCCGAACCTTGGCCCTAAATTCGGGGTTCTATCGGACTCGAACCTCGCGGCACTTACTCGTCTTGACCTTTGGTCCGGCTTGTGTCAGCTCTCAGCTGTGCGGTGCTTTGGACAGCCGCCTCCGCTAAATGAAACTGCGCATGGTAATTACCCGCTAGGTAGCTAACGCAAATGGCGGGGGGGCTGGCTAAACGATAGAAATGCCGGTCGGTAAGCTTCGCACAGAAGCTACGTTTAAACGAAATAAGGGGTCCTTTACTCACAGAATAAGAAAGTTCGAGAAGAAAAGGGGTGCTGGAGAATGCGGGCATCGATCCCGCTACCTCTCGCATGCTAAGCGAGCGCTCTACCATTTGAGCTAATTCCCCGGTAGTGCTGTTACAGTCTTTTAGCGTATTTCACTTTTCACTATACGCACCGCGAGACTACCCACGACGACCTTTTATTCATAGATAGATAGGTCTATAGTCCAGGGGTCGGCAACCCCAAATGTCGAAAGAGCCATATTAGACCCCAAAAAAACAAAAAAACAAATCTGTCTGGAGCCGCAAACAGAAATGTTGAAATTAAATATTTATAATGCACATTTTTACAGCATTGGAAAACTTTAAGGATGCTTGTCATGTCGTTCCTCCTGCAGAAATTATATTGAAACAAAAAATACATTCGCGCCATCTCCCGTTTGCGTAATTTTGGAAAAAGCTCCAGGGAGCCACTAGGGCGGCGCCAAAGAGTCGCGGGTTGCCGACCCCCGGTCTATACATAGATGTTGCTGCACAACAAGGCTCTGCACTTGATGGAATGGAAAACGTGCGCATACTACGTCTTCCCATAAAGGATCGCGAGGTTTATTTTGACCTGCTATGACGTCAGTTCGCACTATAGTTCAGTGCGGCGCAATACACATGAAACATAGTAAGCCGAAGAAACACTACAGGCTGCTCTTGCTCGCCCGTTAACCGTCCGCTTGGCAGGGTTTGAATTGACTTAAACCGGCAGGAGTAGACATCTCCCTTCGATAGCTCAGTTGGTAGAGCGGAGGACTGTAGAGTCGTTACACGGGAATCCTTAGGTCGCTGGTTCGAATCCGGCTCGAAGGAGAGTACTTCCTTTTTTTTTTTGCATCATCAATTACAGTCGAAAACAACACTATTCATCTACATATCTGTGAGTACAGTATGATAGCTCACACATATAGGGATTTCACACATCAGCCACATATAATTACAAACAAAGAGCAGTGTTTGGCCAAAAGTATCAATCTTTAATTTCTCTAAAATTCTGCACGCTGTGTATAGAAGTGCCCTTTGCAGCGGGTGACAACCACAGGGGAGGCTAATCTCTGTAAGGCTCCCTCTCTGACGGTGTGTCTCCAGGGAACTGTGTCGTCTTTCTCGTGCCGACAGGCTGGTGTGCCACTGGGATGCCTTCATCTAGGTAGAGATGCAAAATCAGGTGACGGTTTCCATTCAGCCCCTACAAATATATGCCACGTATGTGCCGTCTAACACAAGGATTGTGTGACGTGTCTCCCAAGATGAAGTAAATCTGAAGATACCCCGATTCCTGTCGCAGCATATCTCTCGTACCTTGCCCCCTTGTTACGCATAGGGAATGTCCTCTCGGCTGCTCTTTACGCTCCATTCCAGTGTCTAGTCCAGCGTTTCCCAACCCAGTCCTCAAGGAACCCCCTATCCTGCAGATTTTCACTGTAACCCTGCATAGGCAGCCCCGCTTGTACTTACTCGACCAATCATCTCACAGCACTTAATTATGCAAGGTGTGCAACGTCTGACACAATTCATTGCTGATTGGCGGAATAACTACAAACAGGCGCCTATTCAGGGTTGCAAAGAAAATCTGCAGGATAGGGGGTTCCTTGAGGACTGGGTTGGGAAACACTGGTCTAGTCAATTGTATTTGTATAGCCCAATATCACAAATTACAAATTTGCCTCCCATTGATGGGCCAAGTTCTGGTTGTCTTTCCTACTACATGTCATAATACCAAATACTGCTATGATAACAGTGGAACTCTCCCTGCTAATATATATATATATATATATATATATATATATATATATATAAACAAACTTTACTTTGCATGGCATTCCTGTGTTTTCAATAACAAAGGATTACACCTGTTAGATAAATAAGTCACAAGCGAAGGCGAGTTAAAAAGTGATCGTTTGGCGTCTGATTTGGCGGCGGACAGCAGCGGAGGACAAAAGCTACTGTTTGGGTTTTACCGCGAGCTGGCTCAAAATAGCTGCAGTTGGAAGCACAATTAGAAGGGTGGGCGAGAGGCGGTAATTATCAGTTTTGCGGATGACTGTGGCAAACACAACACCCCCACCCCCACCCCGCTATCTGGCACCCCCACAGTATAGTGTCACACATCTGGCTTTGATATTAAGTGTGGGGTTTTTTTTTTATACAATGCCCTTTATATGTGTTAGTGTATGCGTATAATAACATGACCCATCACATGATGCACGCTCCACAGGGACAAAGTGATAGCTTCACAGTGAAGCTAAAAGAGGTGAACATAATTATATTTTTTTAAAAACAACAACACTGTAGCGCAAAAATAGTGTGATTAATATAGATTGTGTGTGCGTGTGTGTGTATTTGAGTGTCTGCATAGTGGGTGGTGATAGAGTTTCTTTTGTGTGCTGTGACAGACATGGGCCTAGAAAACCACAAGACATGCCACACCTCATTTCTGTTATACTTATTTAACCTTCTTCTTCTTTCAGCTTGTTTCCCCGTTCCCCATGGGTTCGCCACGGCGGATTTTACGGTTTCCATTGGTACCCTGTGAGGGCACAGCACCAATGGTGGCCATTGTTAACCCAGGCCTTGACCAGTCCGGTATGGTCTTGTCAGTCCACATAACGAATTGGCAGCATTTTATGTCAGATGCCCTTCCTGACACAACCGCTAACCCTATGGACGGGGGCACAGGTAAAGCGCTGGTTGCCATCCCGGTATTCATGGATTTGTGCCCATGCCTGTCGCCCGTGTTATACTTCTTCCTTAACACGGAATCAAAACAGTTATGCTGACAGAAGTCTTGTCATTACAGTCCCCCTGAACTTTGACCTGAAGATGCAGAGCCCTGTTGCACGGCCGATAACGGCGCTGGTGTTGGGTAAAAGTCTCACCTGTGTCGTCGTCTACGAGTCGCTGCTCTTCCACATCCTCGCAGTACATGTACGCGTTTGGGTCCTGGTCTGCCGGGGGCCGAGGCTTGCATCTGCCACAGCAACAGTTGAAGCAGCAGCACAGGCAGCAGCAGAAGTAGCATCCTGTCAGCAGCCCACAGACGGCGAACAGGCCCTTGACGTAGAGAATGTACAAGACGTTCAGTGATTGGCTGACGGCGGACTGTCAGAAGAGGCTCGCTGTAAAAGAGCTGCAACGCTCCTGTCTCTTCCGCTCAGGCTTATGCTTTTGCGTGGGGCACACACAGAAACACAAATGCTACACACACAGATGCAGAAGACAAGTCAGGCATGTGTGCATTCAAGTATGTATGCACCACACACACACACACACACACACACACACAGACCATCATCATCATCATCATCATCATCATCGGTGGTCATTCGGGTTGAGTATGACCATCCTCCTTCTAGGTCCTTGTGGGTCTTCAGCTAGGTATAGAGGCTGATGTTGGAGCCACATATTTTGGGGCAATGTGGGCAAGGGTGTGAAGACGTGGTCCAGGATGTGGTTTGGGCCTTTTCGGTAACTCACCCCTTTTACAAAATGGTTGCGAGACCAGCTATGTTGTATGGTTTGGAGACAGCGGCACTGACGAAAAGACAGGAGGCGGAGCTGGAGGGGGCAGAGCTGAAGACGCCAAGATTTTCATTGGGAGCGACGGACGAAGAAGGACAGGATCAGGAACGAGTATATTAGAGGGACCGCTCAGGTCGGACGGTTTGGAGACAAAGCAAGAGAGGCGAGGTTGAGATGGCTCGGACGTGTGTGGAGGAGAGATGCCGGGTATACTGGGAAGAAGGATGCTGAATATGGAGCTGCCAGGGAAGAGGAGAAGAGGAAGGCCAAAGAGGAGGTTTATGGATGTGGTGAGGGAGGACATGCAGGTGGCTGGTGTGACAGAGGAAGACGCAGAGGACAGGAAGAGATGGAAACGGATGATCCGCTGTGGCGCCCCCTAACGGGAGCAGCCGAAAGTAGTAGTAGTAGTAGTAGTAGTAGTAGTAGTAGTAGTAGTAGTAGTAGTAGTAGTAGTAGTAGACTCCTTCTGTGTCTGTGCTTGTTTTCAGCAGCACAGTGGAGGTCATGGTTGTAGCGCTCAGCGCCCTCATGGACAGCCAGTCTCCAGGCCTCCCTGTTTCTTGTTCAAGTAATTTTCAGGTGTTCAGGTCGATGCCAACCCTTTTGATGTGGGCCTTGAAGTTATCTTTATATCGCTTCTCTTGCCCTCTCGGGGCACGGCGTCCTGTCACGAGCTGAGAGTAAAGGACTTGTTTCGGGAGGCGAGAGTCAGACACGCGGAGGACGTGGCCAGTCCATCTCAGCTGATGCTGTGCAATGGTGGCAGTTATAGTAGGCATGTTGGCCTCCTCGAGGACGCTGAAGCTGGTGCGCTCGCTCATCCTCCCGGCTGAGATTAAGAGTCTTCCTGAGGCATCGTTGCTGGTACGCCTCGAGTACCTCCGGGCGCCTGCTATATGTGGTCCAAGTTTCTGACCCATACAGTAGGGTGGGCAGCGGCAGCACTACTGCTTTGTACACCAGAATTTCTGTCCTGGCCCGAAGGTCTCGAGAAGGCCCAGCTGGCACGACTGAGACGACGGTGTATTTCAGCACACACACACTAACTCACTCAAGCCCACCTATGGACAGACACCCGCAGACATACAAAAACACTACACATAGGATACCTTTGCCCACCAACTGGAGAGCATGAAGTAGGTGTTGACATTGTCCTCTCCAAACTGCTCGGCTACATAGAGACCCAGCGAGCCGTACTGGTCATAGATGTTCCTCTTGGTTGCGTCCGACAGTACCGAGTGGGCCCGGTTGACCTCCTGGAATTTATCTGTGCTGTCCGGGTTCTCCAGATTCTTGTCGGGGTGATATCTCAGGGCTAGTTTTCTTTAAATTGAAAGGGCAGGAAAAAAGTAAACAAAAACCATAAATACCGACAATAAGGGGAACGCCAACCAATTTTATGGGTAGCTGTAGCGCCGTACCCGCACTGTTTCACCTAATTCCTCCTCTTATTTCAAAAGCAGCTACTTGCTGTTATCCAGTGCTGATTATGTTTTCTCGTCACTTTACGATGCTCCGGGCGCGCACGCTCGTTCATTTTTAATCGTGGCGACAGGCTGTGAAAAGGCTGAGCTGGTGTGATTACATATTCGTTAGCAAGCGCGGGTTGCTCGGAGACTAGCCATTTAGACGGTTCCCGAAAGCGTATCGAACTGAAACCAATTAAGAGGGAATTCTGGCCCACGTCTTTGTGATTGAAATGAATTCATATTTTTTTTGTGCCATTAATGTCTGACTCATATGATAATAATAATAATAATAATAATAATAATGCAGCGTGTGTTAAGAGGGAAAACAAATGCAGATAATTTCTAAGGCTTTGAACAGAAAACGTGACCGTAAAACTTAATCGATAACCGCTTCGGCAGCGTTTCGACCGCTTTCACGCCGTGCAAAGAGGATTGGAAATATACAAATGTCCACTGTAGTGTGTGTGTGTGTGTGTGTGTGTGTGTGTGTGTGTGTGTGTGTGTGTGTTATCTGACTTTTGAAAGGGATTTTTCACTGTTAATGAAATGCAATTTAAACAGGGGGGGGGGGAATTACAAAAAAATCTTGCTTATGAATAGCAGAAACGCACTTTGTGGTAAATCTACCAATCTGATGGATGTCACGGGGTTATGGGGTCCAGAAAAGCTGATTTAAAGAACCCCCCCCCAACAGCGTGTATGTACCCTTCTCGGCGAAAGGCCCTACAGGACGAGTTACCGTACGCATTTCGGACACTTGAACGACAAGAAGACGAGCATGGAGGGGAGTGACGTGTGTGTGTGTGGGGGGGGGGGGCATGCTTCATGAGGTCTGACCTGTGCCGAGCGTTGGGGGGCCATCTGTTCCTTGTATGAATTTTTCAGCTGTACGGAAGTCGTGTTGTATTCACACAGATGCAGACAGTCCCGGCTGTGATTCCAAAAAGGCCTTGTAGCAGTTAGCTACTCGCTAGAAGTACCGGCTTTCTCTACACTACGATTGTCCTAAAAGTCACCTCAAGGAAACCGTTCAGCCGAAAACATCTATTTGGGCAATTACCCAAAGGTTCAACCAGTGACGGGGGGTCTCGAGCGAGCGCGGATGGATATTCTATTGTGTCAGCTGGAAGCGAATTCCCGTCTCACGTCGCTGGGCTCTCGACCTTTGGTGAACCTTACAGCTCCCGGTGTCGTGGCCGTAGCGGGGGGGATGTGTACCTGTAAGACTTCTTGATATCGTCCTGCGTGCAGGTCGTCCGCAGGCCCGAGGATAGAGTACAGAACTCCTCTCCCGCGGTGGACATCGACCTTTGCCCCTTGTGTGACATCGTGCCTCACCCCACGAGAGGTCGGACGAAGGACCGCCCGATGTAAAAGGCCGCCCAATATCCCCTGTTCTCTTCTTCAGATGGGCCGAACGGTGCTGTGATGTGAGAAATGCAAACACAGGGATACACGTGAACATTTAACGGCTTCTACTGTACGATCAGACAACCCTGTTTCCTTTAGGTCATGATTGGGATAACTCTTCAAGATCACGTCTGAGCGAATGGCCGGCAGTAGGAGCAACGCAATGTTATTTTACTGTCATCCCCCGTAGACCTTTACCTCCCTTTTCCGACCTCTAACATGCACGGCACGTGGCCCCGATCTCTGCTCCTGGATCCCACATCGCTCATACCCACGTTGGTGTGATTAAAGAGAAAAGCCCCTGAAGAACAAAAACATGAGGGATGACTTGAGATCCACTGTGCGGAACAACGGCCCGAAATTGGAAATCAGTGTTTCGTGAATTCGTAAGTCACATTCTGGGACGGGAAAGTAATAAATATTATCGGCGGCACAATATTGGGGGGGGGGGGACTCACATTGCAATTTTTTTCCCCTGACATATATTGTGACGTGAAACAATACAGAATTTTCACCAGGTGACTAGAATAGCTCTATTTGGAAGAAATAATCGGTTACGGGGACTTTTCTCATATGGCAAAGGCACCCGACATAGTTTTTTTGCTTTGGATGGCCTTCACGTCTGGCTTAGCGCTCGTCGTACACAGATTTGTGGCGCCGGTTTAAACGGTCAGATTAGCCCGGTTGCCTTGTGTTGCGCATCGATTGCGAGGCACTGTCCACAGAGTACCCGTTGTTGGCCAACGTCGTCTTTCTGTATACAGCTGGCGTGCTTTTGTTTTTGCAGCCAAACATTTTGGGTTGTCTTTCCTCCTTTTCCTTCGCTCATTTTCAGGTGGTGGTGACGACCAGCAGGCTTTGGTTGTGTGATAAACTGATTGAGAATGATTGATTGGGGGCTTGCTGTGCATGCACTCACCAGCACTCGGTAGCAACAAACTCTGTGTATCCATCCATCCATCCATCCATTCGTCCATCCGTTCATCCATCCATCCATCCATCCATCCATTCATCCATTCATCCATCATCCATCATTCATCCATCCATCCATCCATCCATCCATCCATCCATTAATCCATCCATCCATCCATCCATCCATCCATCCATCCATCCATCCATCCATTCATCCATCCATCCATCCATTCATCCATCCATCCATCCATCCATCCATTCATCCATCCATCCATCCATCCATCCATCCATCCATCCATCATCCGAACCGCTTATCCTGCTCTCAGGGTTGCGGGGATGCTGGAGCCTATCCCAGCAGTCATTGGGCGGCAGGCGGGAGACACCCTGGACAGGCCGCCAGCACATCACACAGGGCCGACACACACACACACACACACACACACACACACACACACACACACACACACACACACACACACACACACACACACACACACACACACACACCTAGGGCAAGTTAGTATGGCCGAGTCACCTGAACCTACATGGCTCTGGCCTGTGGGAGGAAACCGGAGCCCCGGAGGAAACCCACGCAGACACGGGGAGAACATGCAAGCTCCACACAGAGGACGACCCGGGATGACCCCCGAGGTTGGACTACCGCGGGGCTCGAACCCAGGACCTTCTTGCTGTGAGGCGACCGCACTAACCGCTGTGCCCCCGTGCCGCAGTAAATTGTTATACCAGACAGACTTCTCTCGTAGCTTGGTCATGGAGAATGGGAACCGTGCGAGTCCTCCTTTTGTATCAAGCATCAAAAGGTTGTGGCACCGGGTCGTTGCGGTTCATTTGCCTCACGTCACACTGCGCGTGCGCACGTCGCGATGACGCCGCTGAAACGATAGATCGTGCAGGCTGAAACGATAGATCGTGCAGCCCGACGCAGCGTTTTCCCGGCCAACTTTAGCTCAAACTTCTTTCTGCTTGCAATGCAAAGTCGGCGAGGGATTTTATATTTGGGGGGGTCACAAGCCTGCCACTGTTAACTTTGCCTTTTTTGAAAAAAAAGAAAAGAAAACATCAAGCAACCTCTTTAAAATAAAAATTCACACAACTACAAGATATCAGGTTTTAGCTCTGACATAAGGTCTGTAGAAGTAAGTAGAACAGTCCCCTGAGTTTGTTTTATCAATCGACACACTGACCTTCAAGGCTACCAGATTCCCCATGACACCCCCCCCCCCATAGGCTGCTCTACCTTTAGGCCTAGCTAGCTAGCTAGCTAGCTAGCCAGCCTGGTTTCCTACATGTCTCCTCATGTGTACACCCACGACTCTAAACGCCTGCGGGGGAAAACGACATTGCAGAACAACAACAACACAAGAGCGTTGACATATCCTCGGTGAGGATATCGACCAACCCGTTCGCCCAAAAACCTGCCAAAAAAGAAATCTGGCACCCCGTAGCTAAACTCCAGACGAGTGTCACTCCTGCCCCTTGCCTTGTACGAATCCTACCGCTCAGCTCCAGTCCTCCATTAGCTGAAGCGGAACAGATCAGCGGTGTCAGGTGTCACCTCCCGGGGGGCTTCGGGGGGGGGGGGGCTGTCACTCACTCTGAATGAATAAAACATGCAGCCGGTTACGACCCCGTGTTACACTGGTAAATAACCCGGCAGCTTGGCCTGGAGCGTTGAGCTGAGGCCTTTCATTTCAGTCTCTCTCTCTCTCTCTCTCAGTCTGTCTAACTTTCATTTTCACTGTCAGCTGGTCATTTGCTGGTTAGACCATCAGTCTAGCGGAACATCCGGCAGGAAGCCCGTTTAAACGCTGCTTTTAGCAGTCGGTGCGCGGTTTTATAATCACAACTGAACCACTGCGCAGGCTGCATGCTGATGCAGATGCACGTTAAAGCTCTCGCCTACGGCCCGTCTGACAGAGCGCCTCGAGACAGTTGGCGAGACTCTCTTCTCTTTCAGCATAATAAAAGGGTGCCCTCTAGTGGCGGAAACGCGCAGCCTCCACTATCCGAAGCAAGCGCAGCCGTTAACTACGCAGCTGTTGCGTTTCCTGTTTCAACTCAAAAGACCGGCTCTCTCTGCTCACGTGCAACAACACGTCGTTCGTTTAGAACGAAAACAAATTTTAAAAAAAATGTCGAGTATGGACGTTGCGTGCTCGACTCTACGTCGCCAACGCCTAGCTGCGGCAAGGTCAGCCAGGTCTCCCAACGTCCACTCGGAGGCGTCGGTCGGGCATTACGCAGGAAGCAGCGGTGTCTGCAAGTTATTTACCTGAACACGAACTCCCGACCATTTCCCTGCCGGTGTTTATTGCTATTGGGGGGGGGGACGCGTAAAGCTTTGGCGACAGCCCCACGCGTTTCCAACGCGTAATTGTGAGTCGGGAGAGTATATATTTTACCAGCGCGCCTAGAGAGCCGGATCTCACGCCCACGTGGTAGGAGTGCTCCGCCGCCGCCAGATGGCGCAACATTCACGCAGCAAAGCGTGAAAGGCACGCGATGACGCGCGACGCTCTCGCGCCGTCACGCGCTACGTCGGGTTGTAAGGCTTACGCGTATCCCGGTCGCTGCAGGCCTATTGAAGAATGGGCAAAACCCTTTATTTTGAGGGTAGAACGG